>NC_136490.1:132059881-132219881 GCF_053919585.1 Euprymna scolopes | reverse complement strand
AAAAGGTTATGGGGGGGAAAAAGTTGCATTCCAAAATTTTTATTCAGAAATTTACATTTTTATAAAATGAGACATTTTACACATGATATAAATTATAAAACAAGAGGTATAAATTCTACGAAATTGTACGAAAAGTGTATTCAACAACCAAATTTAATGAGTTCTGCCTCCACTGGTTTTGATGATTTCAAAAATTCTTTGGGGCATGCTAGAAATTTAAGTGGGAAGAGTTTTAAATCTATCCTTAAAAACGGTTTCTGTTTAAAAATTTTCAAGTGGTCTTAAATTTTTAATCAGGGGTGTATACATATATATATATATATATATATATATATATATATATATATATATACATACGTATATATACATACATAAATATACATAAATATGCATAAATATACATATGTACACATAAGGGTTAGTGCGTTTGACAAGTGAAGGGTACAACAGCGGAAGGAAGATTGTATCTTGTCAAATGTTGATTATTTGAAAGGAGAGTTTAACAAGACTTTATTTACGTTGAACTTGAGTTCTGCAATGGTGTTAGTTAGCCAGGAGGCAGCTCCGTTGTACTAATCTATATAACCCTCGCTGTTGTGTATATAATGTATGCATTCACATTATGAATTCATTTGCTTTGGAGTTCAGTTATATATATATATATATATATATATATATATATATATATATATATATATATATTTATATATATATATATATATATATATATAATTCCGACTTCCCGTCGTCGAATACTCTCATGACTGTTTAATGTAAGTGCCAGTTGACATGGCATTTATAATAATTTATTTCCATCTAGTGCTATATGTTGATGTTCTGGAGGAAATCATAGCCTAGGAAGTCAAAGGTTGCTTCGTGGCTCGATGCAGATCTCCAGACCAGCAGTAATTATTACTTTCTTCATTTATAATTTCATAAGAATGAAACACAAGTAGCTGTAGAAAAGAAAAACTGTTAATATCTTTTCAATATACATCTATATATACATATATACATACCTAAACACACAGACATACAGACACACACACACACACACACATATATATATATAATTAATATATATATATATATATATATATATATATATACCTTGTACAAAATGTTTGACACATTTGTACGGCTTAATAAAAGCAAATTAGAATAATAATGAAAACAGGATTTTTCTTTTCTCGTTTCTTTTGGGATTACTGATATAAATTGGATAAACACGCCAAGATCCTACATTCATTGCGGAAACGTTTATGAAAAACGAGTCAATAACTTCCACGAGTTGTTAACTTCAAAGAGAATTCAATGTTGACATTGAACTTGCGCTTTCTTGAAACACCATTTTATTATCAGTTACCAACTTCAGAGCCAAGAGATAAGCATTGAAACGAAAATCAACTGATGCTGATGGCTTGGAGGAAAGACAATAATATACAAGCAAACACACACACACACAGATGTATGTGTGTGTGTGTGTGTGTGTGTGTGTGTGTGTGTGTGTGTGTGTGTGTGTGTGTGTGTGTGCATTATAGTATATTCGTTCATGTCCCTGAAATGTTAAGCAACAAATGGAGACAACTTCCTAAAATAAAATCCCAGGGGTAATAACTCATACCGAAATGTAATTATCACTATAAAAAAATCTTGTAAATCTTCCTATTTAAGTTTAGAATAAAAGACATACCTAGTAATCTATCAACGCAAGGAACTTCACCGAACCAAGAGTTATTAAATCCAACGAGGACAAAGCGAGGATCGGAGCATCTTGGTGAAATGCAAAAATCTTGCTTTCAGAGGTATTACAAGTAATAAAATATTTTCAATACTGCAGTTTAAGTTCCGGGTCAAAAGTGAAAGGATTGGCAAGATTTTGATCAGTAATGTTTTTTAATATTCATCCACCCTTGCCTATCAGCTTTGTTCCAAAATTCATAATGATCTTTTAATTAGCTCAGGAATTAATCCTATACATAAAATATATAAGCATGTACACATGTCTAGTTCCGTTAAAGTTGATTTTTTTACCATTTATATAGTATTGCTTTGGTTTTGGTTTGATTTTTGTTTGTTGTTTGTCTGTTTGTTTGTTTGTTTTGTTTTTTGTTTTTTGTTTTCTTTTCTTTGCCTTCTGAATTCAAGAAATGAAAAGAAAATGATATTAACGAGTTAAAATATAATTAGATGTTAGAATTTTTACATGAAGATTGATGATTTGCATTATTTGTATCAGTTAGGCTATTGTCCTCCTCCTAGATGTTATTCTCATTACGTTTCGGCCGATATAACCTCCGACCCTCTTTACGTACGTCTTGTCGAATTCTGGAATCTTTATGTCGAACTCGGCCCTCTTTATTTAATCCAAGGGGATACCTTGTTCTCGTTCTATAAGCCAATAGAAATTTTCAGTGATTCATAAATGTTTTTTAGCATTGCGTGTGCTTAGGATTGAACTCCTATTGCGTGTACTTAGGATTGAACTCCTATTTAGGAGTTCAATCCTAAGTACACGCGATGGTAAAAAAAATTTAAGAATCACTGAAGATTTCTACTGGCTTATATGAAGACTCTTACTTAGAACTGATTATCACTTGGCACTTATATCCGTTTCGCCATGAGGTCTTTCGAACATACAGATTCTTGAGTTCGAAAAGATGCACCTTAAGATGATCGAAGGTTACTTCGGCCGAAACGTTGCCTAAATAACATCCAGGATGAGAACAATAGTGTTATTAGACTTAATAATAAGTTTATACTCATCATCTGCATGTATGTATATTGGTGTATAAAAATGACCTGATAACGGTCAAGTGTTGTATTGTTAATATAGTGTAGTTATCTCTTTTTACTTGTCTATCTACGATAGCATAGTTAGACATATTTTCGATCTGTGACACTGTTGATTAGGACAAAAATTAAAATTGCCTCCATTTAGAAACATTTCCCAGATCGAAGACTGAAAAGTGTATTTATTACATGATCAGGGCAAAGAGTATTGTGTTTTAGTGTGCGTGGTCGAATGAATTAGAATTAACTATTTTATTATTTTTTGTTTTTTGTTTGTTTTTATCCGAGAAACACTAGGAATCCCTGCACCAAGGACTTGGGAAAAATTGATAATTATACAGAGTGGTGGTGATGGAACATTTTTTTAATCCGCTATTGGTTTAAATAAAAAAAGAAAGAAAAATAACAGTGTGTGTGTGTGTGTGTGTGTGTGTGTGTGTGTGTGTGTGTGTGTGTGTGTGTGTGTGTGTGTGTGTGTGTGTGTGTGTGTGTGTGTGTCGAGGGCATAGAAAAACGCTGATACAAAGTCCTGTGATTGTTCTCATTTGGTGACGTCAACACTGTGAACCGATTGTTTCCGGTGAAATATTTCCACGGCCGTGTAACCGAGCATGCCAACTAACAAGAATCCGAGGCAAATGTACAATTTCAGGTCTGTGCAGATGAAATTGCCATAGGCAAATGTGATGATGAATCCGATCGATTCCCAAAGGCGATAATTAGCGAAAGCCGCTTCTGTATTATCGCTGAACAAGAAGCCATAAAGTGCTGGAAAGTGATAAAAAAAAAACAAATAAATGTATAACATAATGTGTATGACGTAATAATATAATCTACAATATAATTCAGTAATGTACATAATTTATAATATACATGATCTATAACAAAATAAAATGTATTATTATACTAAAGCTGCCTTAATCAATGTTTGTATTCCTAATAATTTTTTTTATATATATTTTAGTCACTTAAAATATCCTTGTTACTCTCCTTGCTGGATCGAGTTATATCATACTTTTCGGTTTAAAATTTTAGTCATGTAAAATACATACGAAAATAATCCTGGTTATCTCCCTAACTAAATTAAGCATGTGTTGCATTAAAAAATTTAATCACATAACATCCTTTAGGTTAGATGCAAAGTTCGGTGTGGGTTTTTTAATGAAGGTGTCTCTGTAGAACGAACTGGACTCGAACTTGGCACACCCAGGTTTTCAGTCCGTACTATTAACCCCCCCCCCAAAACAAAAAAAAATTGAATCACATAAATAGTATGTGAAATAGTCCTTGCTCGATTCAGTTAAGGTTTTTACATTAAAAAAATAATCACATAAGATACATGCTAAAATAGCTTTGATGCCTCTTTTGTGGGATTGAGTTATGTTTTTATATTAAAATTTTGAATCAAATAAAATACATCCTAAATAGTCTTGATTACGGTTACCCCCCGATTTAGTTATGTTTCTTTGGGTTAAACATTTTAATCACATAGAATATATGCTCAAATAGTCTTTCATACTTCTTTTGTTGGGTTGAGTTATTTTTTGTTTTGTTTGTTTGTTTTTTATTTTAAAAAAAATGAAATATATGCTGAAATAGTCCCCCTTGTTGGATTAAGTTATGTTTTTTTTTTACATTAAAAATGTCAGTCACATAAAATAAATACGATAATAGATTGATGGATTGATCACTATTTAAATTTAAAAATTTAATCACATAAAACACATGCTAAAATAATCTTGGCTATCTTCCTTGCTAGATTACATTATGCTTTCTTAATGTAAAAAGAATAACAAACTTCCGGTGGCATAAAAAATACTGTCCTTCTACGAAGTCCTTCGTAACTCACAAAGTAGAAAAAACACTCCCATTAAGAGTAGCTCTTAAGAATTTTATTTTTCGAACAGCGACAACATAACATGCTCCATAGTTATTTTAAAGTTTTAGATAAATTTATTTTCTCAGTGAAGCATACTTTGGATTTCAAGAACAATATCAAACTTTGTGTTTGATGCATAGTTTCATCGTGTCGTTGATTCTTGCTGTCTGTCACCCATGAAATATATTTGTAAATACTGTGGATTTCTAACTTAGATGGGAAGCAAGAAACAAATTCTATAACAAAAGCTTTTAATGTCGGCATATAGGCCTTTTCAAGTATTTGTTCTGCATCAACGCGTGTCATACTGAAACATTTATAATTTCTAATATCGTTCAATAATGTGTAGAATTATGCGCAGTGATTTTAATGGTTTAGGAAATGCACCTAAATCTGAAGGAGTAATTCTCCAACCAGAAGAAGATACATGGTGACTCTATAATCCATTTTGTTTTGTTGTTTTTTTGTGTGTTTTTTTGCTTTGCATTGTCTGCAAGTTGTTTCATTATTCAATTTGACTGTTTGCATATCTGAACGTAACTGATAATTACGTGCAGCATCATATTTAGGCGTCTCATGTAACCAGAAACTTGATTGAGAAACAGTTGTAAGTGAGGTTTGTACATGTATGCCTTACAATATAGCATATCTGATTCGTCCAAAGGTTCTGCAGGTGTGTTTATGTCAGTACGCTGAGCTTGTTCCACCTCATATGTTTTTTTGGCTACATGATCTTGCTAGTGTGACTCAGTCTTGTGGTTCATTTTCGTTAAAGAAAATAGCAAAATTGTATTCTGTTAAGAACTGATTCCATATAATATCTTCAAAAGAATGTAAGTCTTGGGGTATTATACTCATATTATAAAGCTAGAAAAAAATACACTATTTGCAGGTTTAGGCTAACTAACGGCGAATAAGGGAAAAATAATAAAACTGATGCATACATGTATACATATTTTTTTACTTCTTCCTGTTCAATGAGCTTATGTATTTGGTCTAATTTGTCCATATGTTTGTGTAGAGCCTAGCGATGACATTGTTTGATCAATCCTCACCATACCTGGTCTAAATATCAGTCATAATCTGCCTTAGAACTGATTTAATTTTGTGTTATCTAGATCAAACGGCAAAATTAAGATCACAGAAATGGGGAAACTTATGTTCGATTAATTGAAGAGACTCGCTATGTAATTAATATTATAGCCAATCAAGTTTGAATCTTATATGAGCTTGAGCTTGCAATTAACCTTAAAAAAGTTTGATTCTATTCTGGCGGAATTTTAACTTTTGATTTTTTTTCAAATCTGATGCATGGATCTGATGCTCGTTGATAATCGTAACCAACATGCAACATGTCAGTATGGTCAGATGAATAGTTTTGAAGTTATCAGCATTTCTATTGGATAACTTATACTTCATATAATATGAAGAAATAACTTATACTTCATATAATATGGAGAAATAACTTATACTTCATAGAATATGGAGAAATGACTTATACTTCATATAATATGGAGAAATAACTTATACTTCATATAATATGGAGAAATAACTTATAATTCATATAATATGGAGAAATAACTTATACTTCATATAATATGGAGAAATAACTTATACTTCATAGAATATGGAGAAATGACTTATACTTCATATAATATGGAGAAATAACTTATACTTCATATAATATGGAGAAATAACTTATAATTCATATAATATGGAGAAATAACTTATACTTCATATAATATGGAGAAATAACTTATACTTCATATAATATGGAGAAATAACTTATACTTCATATAATATGGAGAAATAACTTATACTTCATATGATATGGAGAAATAACTTATCCTTCATATAATATGGAGAAATAAAGATTTCATATGCTTTACACTGTCATGAAATTCATGCAGTCTTACGGCTCATGTTTTTGTTTATAAAAATATCAAAAAAAGATGGCACAAATTTTACGCAAGATCGGTTTGGGTTGCGGCGTTGGTGAAGATGGGGCTTATAATTTGGATGGTCTCATCTTTTTACATTACCAAGCCAACAAGGCATCCGATGAAACTTTGCATTTTGGTTTTCAAAAAAACAATTATTATTATTATTATTATTAACTATTATTTTTTACTTATTGAATAAATTGTATATCTTGTTACGAATTAAACTGTCAATTTGTCTTTTCTATTATTTATATATAAAAAAAAAAATTTAAAAATTGTCTCAGTCGTGAAGGACTGATCCTCCACCGAAAGAGAACAAGAAATGGAAATGCAGCATCTGAAGAACAGATGGTGTTTATTTGCTCCCCCACTGAGCAAATTAGGCACAAGGCCGTTTTTAATGTGAGGTAAAAACCAGCTCCCCTAAAAGGGGTCACTCTGGTTACCAAAAATAATAATTGTCCCAGTATAGAGGGTTTCCCCTCCATTGACTGGTACAAACCATCTCAAGTGCAGCATCTGAAGAACAGATACTACACTTTGAGGTATTTATTTGCTCCCCCACTGAGCAAATTAGGCACAAGGCCGATTTTTAAAATGAGGAGTGAAGGGGAAATGGGGACCAACTCCCCGAGGAGTAGGGGAGCTGGAGAGTGACAATTGGTATGCAGTATCTGCCGGAACAGATGGTATTTATTTGCTCCCCCACTGAGCAAATTAGGCACAAGGCCGTTTTTAATGTGAGGTAAAAACCAGCTCCCCTAAAAGTAGGCAAAAAGGGGGCACTCTGGTTACCAAAAATAATAATTGTCCCAGTATAGAGGGTTTCCCCTCCATTGACTGGTACAAATTATCTTAAGTGCAGTATCTGCCGGAACAGATACTACACTTTGATCTTGGCCAAAAGACCAAGTAATTATGAGTAATTACATAACTTCTATAGTCGTCGGCCTTGATTTAATTCTACAGTTTCCCATCACCTCGCACCCTTGCATTTCGTTCGCGATTAGATTTCTAGCTCTCCTGATCTCGCCTCATTTGAGAATTTACTTCAACACCAAAACCGGAAATAGCAATCTCTAATTTAAACCGTAAAGCAATATTATCTACTGTATTTGAAATTTGTGACTTCGAATTTTTTTTGCCTTGACATAACCTCCGTGATTCACTCAATATATAATAGTATCTTAATCTCCCTTATAATTCTCCTCTTGGTCCTGCTATTTCGTCGCATGAAGCCGACTCCATCCACTAAGATGACTACCACGCCAGAAAAGGGAGATAACCATGGAAACATAACTAGTAAGAATTTTCTGTTTTTTGTAATCTGTATTAAGTCGGAAAGTTTATAATTCATGACTATGCCTGTAAGTTGGTTATATTATAAAAATAGCAAAAATGTAAACTTACCATTGATCTGTGTTTGAATGACAGCATCTCCCATTCCCCAAAGACCAGAGAAGACATAAAAGAGGACGATATGATCGGGATTCGGCACCCAATATAGCAAGGCGATCTGTATCGATCCGTGAGTTACTGCCGCTGGTAACAAAGATAGCAAAAATATTAAAGACAAATAAGAAGTATGGCGTGGTTTGCTTGAAACATTGTTTAACGAATAAAAGGTGTTTTTGAAGGCTAACAATGCAGAAATGTACAGTCGTTACGAGCAGATAAATAAATAAATAAATAAATAATGTTTTTATTTATTTACCTGAATGGTTTGTTTTTCTTTAAGCTTTAGAGCGCTAAAATTTTATATAAAACATGTAAGCAACAACGGCCAGTTATAACTATATCAAACAAGAATTTAGAATTACGTCCCCTTGATCAGAAAATCTACAGATAAGTAAAAAAAAAAAAAAAAAAAAAAAGAGAATTACCTCCCTAAATCAACACCGGAATTATTTAAACTTTGAGCGTTTTAATTTAAAATATAAACAAAACCGCCACTTTACAATTGACAGCCTAGAGAATGGATATATGTTTCTGCACTGACCATGAGTTATACACTCGAAAGGACCTATGGAATAAATACCATCCACAGTTGAAAAAAAAAAGGAAAGAAAAACAAACCATTCAGGTAAATAAATGAAATAACTTATTGAATTATTTATTTATCTGCTTACAACGACTGTACATTGCTGCATGGTAAGCCTTCAAAAACACCTTTTAATAGATCGAATACTGAAATGAAAACGGAGGAGAATGAGATATATCATGTACGTTTTATTTTGCTTGGAATAGTTTAGTGGGAGTATAGTTAATTATCCACATTTATCTATGTGGTTAAATACAATGACCCCACAACTCAATCTTCACTCTTCAATCCTGCAGTCCAATGCACTTCTGACAGCAATTGCTTCTGCCAAACAAAAAAGACACCCTCTCTCCCAAATACAGGCTTTTTATAGGACAAAACCGTCCAAAGTTATTTGCATACTCTTCCCATGATCTCTAGTCTATAAATAGACGCAGTGGCCATTCTCTTCTTTTTTCTTCTTTCACTCTCTGAAGCGGGCGTTGCCAGTGGTAAAAGGTTTGCACGATTTTTTTTTTTTTTTACTACACGCCCCCATGATCATTAAAGATCATTCACATCTCATAATCCCGTGTCCAGATCGGCGCATTGCGTTCTCTTTGCGGTCTCTGCATCGGCACCGGTTCATCTTCATCACTCCCTGGCTCAGTACTACCATCCTCATAACCCAAATGGACCACACGCCTTAAATCTAAAACATGTCGTGGCATTCCATTGACACTTAAGTTGTTTGGGGATTGCACTCCTGTTATCACTCCTCTTCCCCACTGCGTTGTGCATCGGGCATTAGGCGGTTTCACCCAAACTTCTTCTCCTATTTGGATTCTGGCTGGTCCTTGATCATTAATTTCCGGTGACATGTCTCTAGGATGTCTCCATTCGTAATTAAAGATTGCTCTATGTGGTACTGTGTCATCTCTTTGCCCGACCTTAGGGGACATGTTGTACCAAAATGTGGCCTCTTCAGGCGATATTCTTCCTCTCTCAGCTATTGCTTTCACGGTCCGATGATGTCGCTCCACAATGCCATTTCCTCCAGGTCTGTAGGCTGCCCTGTAATAACTTTTAATCTTCCATTTTTTTAGCATCGTCTGAAAGATTTCTGAGCGAAAAACAGTGCCATTGTCCATTATCACCTCCCTTACTAGACCTCGTTCAAGCATCACCTTTTCTAATTCAGTTGCAACTGCAGATGCGGCTTCCACTCGCAGTTCCTTCCATATCGCCAGTCTACTTGGCCCACAATCAATTATTGATAAGTACGCTCCCCCTCGGTAGTGTGCTATGTCAATAGCTAGTCTCGTCCAGTTCGTTAAAACTCCAATTTCCCCAGGATTATGTATATTTGGGGCAGGATCGATCGATTGACACCGAACACAGTTCTTTACTATAATCTGAATTTCTTCCCGTTTTACATTCGGATCCACTTGCCTCACCAAATATAATGTTCTCTCTACTCCCATGTGATGCATGTCATGCAACTCTTTAATTTCTCCAATTCCAAGACAGCATATCGGCGCCTCCTCTTTCTCAATTAACCACTGTTTTTTTATCCGTGTTAGCGCATCTGCCTTGTTTCTTTCAGAAGGCACAAACACTGCTTTTATTTGCAGTTTCAATTCAGACATCAACTCTCTAAGCATCCCTAATCTCCTCTTTATTATCACTTCTCCGGCACCCTTTGTTCGTATTCTGCCACTCTCCTCCACAGTAGAGTTCACCCAACTGAGTACAGTGGCTGAATCAGTTCTTATTTCAATATTTGTCAGTCTCCATTTGATAGCTAAAGTGACACCCTTTAGAACAGCATCTAATTCAGCTATGTTAATGTGATTAAAGTCATCAATTTTCCTCAGCCAAGTTGCATCTTCCGCCACCACACCGCCAATCTCGACAACCACGCCAGTTGCAACATTGCTTGCATCACACCACACGACTCCTGTGCTCACTTCAGGTATGTGCCAAGCGCCATTAACAGGGTCTTCTTTTTTCACCTCAGCTAGAACCTCCTGCATCACTTTCATGGTTCTGCAATCAACTTTTTCTTCCCAATCCATTCCATTTGCTCTTCTTTTCACATAACTGCATGCTAATCGCAGCCATCCAGCAATTGGATAGTGCCCCAATAATTTACCACAGATCGAAAATAGCTCCCGCCTACTAATTTCTCCTCCCATCTCTGGGATCTCGTTACCTCTCCTGAACATTAGTGCACCCATCTTATTTTTCATAAGCTTAAGGCCCAGTGCCGCTCCTCCGTCCAGGGATTCCGGAGATTTTGCTGCTAATCCAAACCCCGTCAAATATTCCACAACTTCCTGTGTCGATATTTTCGTTACGTCTACCATTATATCATCAATGTATGAATCAGTGGCCTCTTTCGTCCTACTTCCTTTCTTTAATACTGTTTTTAAAATGGCTGCCATAATCTTTGGTGCGACATTAAGTCCGAATCCTAATCGTGTTAGGCAATAGGTTTTTCCTTTATAACAGACCAGCTGGTACTGCCATAGTTCCTTTGCCACATGTAGTTGCAGGTAGGCAGACTTAAGATCCACTATTGCGGTCCCTCCTACCAACTGTCTCCACTTTCTTATCTTTTCATCACATACATCCATTATGTCGCTCCCTGTATGACACGCCACAAAACGGTTCAACTCACGAAAGTCGAACACTGGCCTAACTTTCCCTTCTGTGGCCTGAAATACTGCCATCAATGGCAACACGCCTTTTCTTTCTCCTTTCCATGGTAACAGAATACCATCCGATATCCATCTTTCCACCTCTTTCTCGAATTCTAATTTCTTATCGCCTTCCAGAGATTTCTTATAATATTGGACTTTGTTCTGCAATACTGGAGGCTCTCCCTTCCATGTCCATCTTACTGTCCATTTATCTCCATCGAAGTTGGCTTCAAAGTCTTTATCCTCGATTTTGCAAACATTCAGCTGATGGGCAGCCACGGCACATTGTATATCTCCAAACTTCACTTTGGCTTGCTTTATAGTTACACCTCCCAGCTCATTAATCACGTCCATTCCAATTATGACGTCGATCCCATCAACGATGTGATTCATCAAGATTGCCCTCACCTTTACGTGCATTCCACAGACTTTTATCTCCACTTGTCTGGCTCCTTTACATTCTATATTCCTCCCATCAACTGCTTTCACTGTACCGCTCCTTCCATATCCCTTCAAAAGTTTGGAATTGATTAAAGTAGTGGTGCACCCAGTATCGACAAATGCAGTCATTACAGAATCATTCACCTCTACTTCTATTATAGGAAGAGGCCAGTATCGCGCCTTCATTTCATTGCTAGGGTAGCTTGCGGCGCAGAAGCTCCCCCTTGCCCGTTTCCCTGAATCTGAGGACAATATCTCTCAATGTGGCCAAATTTTCCACAATTGTAGCATGTTGCCCTGGCCCTAGGGATCTCTGTGCAATCCTTTTTAGGTGCGGTCCTTGACATCTAAAGCACTGAAGGCTTGATTCTTTCTTTCCCTTATTAGTCTCATTAGTTTGCGCACTTGCGGCCAATGTCCGAGTTTCTACGACCCTTTTGCTGACTAAAAGCCGTGCAGTCGGTATCAGTTTGCTGACATCCATTCTCTCTATGTTCGGTAGCTGCTGTAATGCCACAGATACATCGTCTGGGAATCCAGTTATGAATGCCAGTTTGGCTGTATGTTCCAGCCCTCTTCCCAGATATCCCGCCAGTCCAGCCAATCTTTTGATTTTATTAGCATAAACATCCACCGATTCTCCTGTCCACTTGAATCGTTGCAGTTTTTCGTATGCCTCAAAAGGCCCCTCAGTGAAGGCGGTCACGAGTCTCATCTCTATCAGTTCTGCATCTTCTTGTTCTGCATTATTCATCTCAAGATAGAGAGCGAGTGCATCTCCCTGCAAAAAAAGTGGAATAAAACTGGCAAGGTCTGGCACATGTTGAAGCTTAGCCACCAGTTTTACTTTCTTTATCCATCCGACTACATCACCTTCTCCACTAAAAGGTGGTATCACATCTTTTCCCAATCTCAACATCCCAGATTCCATGATCTGTTCTTGGCCGAAATAGCTTGTGGTTAAATACAATGACCCCACAACTCAATCTTCACTCTTCAATCCTGCGGTCCAATGCACTTCTGACAGCAATTGCTTCTGCCAAACAAAAAAGACATCCTCTCTCCCAAATACAGGCTTTTTATAGGACAAAACCGTCCAAAGTTATTTGCATACTCTTCCCATGATCTCTAGTCTATAAATAGACGCAGTGGCCATTCTCTTCTTCTTCTTTCTTCTTTCACTCTCTGAAGCGGGCGTTGCCAGTGGTAAAAGGTTTGCACGATTTTTTTTTTTTTTTTTTACTACAATCTATATACAAGCGAGTTCTTAGTCAAAAGTGATAATCTTACGCTGGGAATTCTTAGTCACAGGTTGATAATATTAGTAAGAGTTTTTAATAAAGGAAGTAACTGGTGCTATTACTTTACTACATATATTTTCACCTCGTGGTGAAAAGGGAGCAACTATGCATAAGTCTTCCCTGCCAGTACATAGTCTCTCTATCATCAAGACTACTACAGTGCCTCCACGTTGACTACACACGGTAACTGGGTGCCTTGCGACCCCAGGCTAAACTTGTAGAAGATTTCGGAGTAGTAGAGGACTCCAGAGGTAGTGCGTTATGACCCACCGATGTGAACATGCCCTGGCCCACTACCAACCCCTACCCCACTATCTTGTGGGTGCCCTTGGTTGGGCGCAGACTAGGGGAACCAACCCCAAAATCAAACACAACAGCCTTGTGGGCTTTATCACAGCAAAAGGCTAAGAGATGGGAACTCTGACTTCAAATCCTACTGCTGCCTTGCAGTTTTCTTTAAAACGCTATGGAACCTCATCCAGAAAGAAAAGAAGTAGTAGCGGACACGATAGGGTGACTGTTTACCTCACTAAGATTACTTTCGGTCAGACGCTGCGGCCTCCTCTGCTGCAAGTCGTCGCGAGGTTCGCTTCACTGAACATGATCATTGGAGGTTCAGAGGGTGTCTATCGATGCGCAACAGATGCTGCACCTAAACTGTGCAAGCAAGTTTGGAGCCAAGGTGGAAAGTCCTGTGGCGATGGAGTGAGACTACCCTGACAGCGAGGGATAAAGCACTGAGGCCCTAACTAGTCATCGTCAAGACAGACGGGCTGCATGATGATAATGACATATATTTAGAAAAATTCTCGTATGGTGAAATCTAAAGATATGATCGTTATTATTCAAGGAAGATAACCTTTCACTGCGAAGTTGCACATGATGTGCAAATCTTAGACTGAAGAGGTCTTAATAAAGGGAGGTAAATCATGGCATTACTTTACTTCAAAGATATTGATAATAAATTGCCGCATGGTTGTAATTACCTATCAGATACATTCGGGTGGTTTGAATGGCCTATATTTTTCTTAATTTCTCCGAGACACTAGTTCAGATTCATAATACTAAATATATTGGGTTTGTAGTTAGAATTACATCTATTGATTAGGCGATCACCAAAGATTACTTGCATATCATTGAATGACTATACACCAAGGATTGTTTACCAATCATTCGTGAAACTTGGTGGACAAGTCAGACACAGACTGCATTTTATGTGTGTCCAATACAGTTGGTTTGCAAAAAGATTGTTAACGTTATTAATAATATTTTTTGGTTAAACCTAAAAGTGTCGTTTATTTTGTTCTACAATTCCAACAATGAATAAATAAAAACAAGCCCAAAACAACCAGTATTGCTACCATTATTAAAAACCAGATGCGTTGGACGGGTCATCTTGTCTGGCTTGATGACTATCGATAAAACAGTTGTTCTATAGTGAACTCCTTCTTGGCGAAAGACCCCAGCACAAGTCCAAAAAACGTTCTCGTGATATCATCAAGGAGAGTCTAGTGAGCTTTCATGTTCCTGTTGACAGTTGGGGGGGGGTCCCTAGCGTATGATTGCAAGCAGCGGGGGACACTGATATACAGGGGCGCAGAATACTTTGAAGGAGCCAAGATAGACCGAGCGGAGCTCAAGAGAGCATGTAGGAACTGCCACACCTTGCCACCCAATCGGAGATCTTTGGATCTGTGAGGTGTGTGATTAGGCTCTGTTGTCTAAGGCAGGTTTTGGTAATCACATGAAAGCGCACGATGATACAGGTTCTGTTGCTGTTAGTTTCATCCAAACTAATGAACGCTTTCAGTGTCATATCTCCTTGAGGGTGTGCAAGTCGCTGGCAGGATTGAAAGTCATCATCGGGCACATGGACTTTCAGTGTCTGAGGGAATGGCACTCGTCTGACAAGACGTCGCAATCGTCATAATTCCAACAAATACAAGCAAGTACATAAACAGTTACCGGCGTTGGTTTGTGACAATACACTTGGATGCCTGACTTCTCGGTTATTTTAGAATGGTTAATTCAACCTATATGTACTTACCTAAAAAGAAGAATGGTATATGTCCAAACCATTGTACCAAGCGACCAAAGGTGAACGAACAGAATGCGTCAACAACGCCAAAACAAATCATAACGAAACCAACGTTCCAAACACCGAGAGTGCAGTTGACGTATGACTGAAAAGACAAATACATTCAAACTAAGAACATTTAATAATAATTATTATTATTATTATTATTATTATTATTATTAATATAATAATACAATGAAGCACATACGTTATCACCTTTCATACACATTTAAAAAATGAGCAAAACAATTGGTGATTAACCTATCGCAATTTTTATTATATAACTAGAACGCGTACAACCTTGTTTACAACTTTTAATAGCTATAAAATGTTTTTTGATTGACACATTTCGTGTAGTAAACAATAAAAATGTTCCTTCTTCTACTAACAGGCAAAAGCGACTGTTGACTCAGCTGCAATATATTTTAAGAAAGCCATCATGAAAATGTCAGCAGCCTTGACGTTCGTTCCAAGTTTTAACTAGTGATTCACTTAGTCAAATCTCATACAAAAATGCAAGAAAGACATAAAAGGAACAATGCATGATGGGTATTTTTTTTTTTTTTGAAAAGGAGGCTAAAATATATAGGTTATATATATATATATATATATATATATATATATATATAGATATATATATATATATATATATAAGTGTGTGTGTGTGTGTGTTTCTCTCTGTGTGTGTGTGTGTGTGTGTGTGTGTGTGTGTGTGTGTGTGTGTGTGTGTGTGTGTGTGTGTGTGTGTGTGTGTGTGTGTTTGTACGGCATAATCACATTGACACAGCGTTTCTCGTCAGTTCACTGAAGTTAAGCAACGCTGCGCCTGGCTAGTACCACCGGACAGGTGAGTATTTGGGGATTCTAGGCGCTTTATTTTCTCTCCGCTTATCTCGGCATTGTTTCCAGTCGTCCTGAGCTTCTACTTGCCACTGGTATTTAATAACGCTGACTCAGGGGAAGTGTGGTTGAGATTGCACAACTCTTGCTACAAATATTCCACGCGCAAGCAGACTTACAGTGGGCATCCATTGTTTGTCAAGGCTGAAGTAAGCTACTATATGGATATATATGTTACTAGCAGACGTCCGGCATTGCCCGGCCGTAAAATACGCTTAAATATTGTATCATGATTAATGTAGATTTTGTATTTATTATTATATTGGACTCAATATATAGTAATGATTTAAAAGTTTAAAAGAAAATGATTTGTACGCCATCACCGAGAATCGAAACAAAATGTTTACCTTACGATTTACTTTTCCCCTTAACGTTAATGCCTGAGCTATGAAGACACGTTTGCTGCAAGGTTAAAAATTAAAACATGAACCAATAGCTATTACATTACGCATGTATATTCGTAATGCCGACGTTCGACCTTCACTTGGCGAATTCCATTTTTTTAATTTTCACACTTTTGCACCGATTTTCTCCGGCTAAAATCCAAATATAAAGTTTCACATGGGTTCGAATATTTTATATATTAAGTTTTATGTATGCAGACCAAAAACTGATAGAGGAGTTTGGTAGGAAAATTGTTTAAACAAATATATATGCGCATACATAAATATATAGAGAGAAAGAGGTTTGTGTTTACTAACCTTTTTATACAAATATTACGCAAGTATAGATCATGTAAAATATCCACATGAGTATAATTGCATGTAATAGTTCCTGTTTACAATGCTTCCCCACGAGGGAAGAGTTAGACACCAGAGTCGTGTTTTAACGCGAAGAAAGGAATAAAAATAAAAAGATGTGTCAGTCGTAAAGGAGTTCTCCTCCACTAACTGATAAAAAAATTAAAGTGTAGCATCAGAAAGATACTACACTTTGATCTTGGCCCGAGGAGTTTGGTAGGCAATTTTTTTAAAACAAACATATCTACGCATACATAAATATATATAGAAAGAGGTTTGTGCTTATATAACATTTTACGTAAATATTACACAAGTGTAAATCATGTAGAATATTTGCATAATTAAAATTAAACGTAATAGTTAACTAAAGATGATCATCCCATGAGAAAACAAAAAAAAAATAAAATGCATGTTCAAAAGAATATGCAAATTAGGTAGATCCTTTGCTAGTGAATGTAATTCCACGACCCATATATAACAAAGTTGTAATTTCTTTTTAAATAAGTAGAAAAAAGAGTTTTTAATATGAATATCTATACACACAAAAAACTTATAGGAGAATATATATATATATATATATATATATATATATATATATATATAATATATATATGCATATATATATATATATATACAGGGTGACCCAAAAAATCGGGCCCCAACTCTAATTAGGCCCCGTTTCTTAGTGTTTTGTCCGAATGAAATGAGACTTTGGTCATAACTAGTTTATTATATTCAAAACATCACATCAAAACACTCGGGTCTTTGGCCTTTTTTCTCCGTTCTACAACATATGTTCTAGATGACCTCCATTTAACTCCGTGCATTTCTTGAGGCGCAGCACGAAGTTGTCCATGACGTTCTTACAGACCGAATCGGTAATGGCTCTCATCTCCTCCTTGATGGCTTCCTTGAGTTCCGTGATGGTTCTGGGTTTCCCTGCGTAGACTCTGTCCTTAAGATAGCCCCAAAGAAAAAGATATGGGGGGGGGGCTTAGGTCCGGACTATGGAGTGCCCACTCAAAATCAGTCTTGAGACTGATCACTCGGCCTCCGAAGTTCTCTTTCAGCCAATCTCGGGACAGATTTGAGGTGTAAGAACTTGCTCCGTCCTGCTGGAACCAGAACTTGCTCGTGAGCGACGGGTAGATGGTCTGGAGCTCACTCTTGAAGGTTTTGAGGACCTCCACATACCGCTCCTTGGCGACTGTCACTGCTGCGCCAGATTCTTCGATGAAGATTGGTCCGATGATGCCTCTGGCCGAGATTGCAGCCCACACGGTGCACTTAGGAGAGTACAGGGGCTTGGTGGCTACTTCATTGGGTCTGAAGGACCCCCAGAACACATTTGTCTTGGAGTTCGCCTTTCCATCAAGATGGAAGTGGGCTTCATCTGAGATCAAAAAGAGGTTAAGGAAACTTGGTGTCTCTTCGATCTTCTCGAGCATCTTGACTGCCATAGCCCTCCTCTGCTCCTTGTCTGAGGCTGTAAGGGTCTGCAGCGTCTTTATTCTGTATGGGTAAGCCCTGATATCGTTCACCAGCACTCTCCTGCAAGTCTCACGGGACATACCAAGGGACTGACTTCGCTTACGCACAGAGCGTTTCGGACTCATCTGGAGAGACTCTCTCACTCTTTCGACCAGCTCGGCTGTTCGCTTCTTGGGACGTCGCGAGTGGCTTGGATGGTTCTCTCTGGCAGCGTTGAGGTTCTCCACGGTCCTATACTTCTCGAAGTGGTCCACCCAGTTCTGAATTCTGCTTTTGGATGGAGCCTTTTCACATTCGAACTTACGCATGAAGCTGTCCTGGGTTTTCTTAAACAAGCCTGTCTTGTAGTAAAATTATACACGGTGTATTCTTTATCCAAGCTCCCACTGGGGTCTTGGTGTGCTCACTGTCGTTGATTCTGCCATGTCCTGTAAAATAAGGGTAATCGGTGAATAAATAATGGAGATATCACATAAAGTGCACACGGGGCCCGTTTTTGGGGTCACCCTATATATATATATATATATATATATATATATATATATATATATATATATATATAGAGAGAGAGAGAGAGAGAGAGAGAGAGAGAGAGAAATTTGGTTTGCATGTTATCCAAGATGGCCGACTTGTAACAACGTGGTCATGGAATTTCTTTTCCCAAACAAACACGTCAGATTTATCATGTACAAAACAACTTTTTGTTAAATATCATCCGATGGAAATCGCGTCTGACGAGTTGATGGGTTGGAAAATTTCTATGGAAACATCAAATCATAGAATTATCCTCCCATTAACGAAACGACTGTAATGAAGAAATCCACGGTGAAATAAACGAAAGTTATATAAGAAAATTTCTGAGTCTTTGAATTTCAACAAAATCTTATAATATATATTTTTTTTTAAGCTTGTAAATTTTTTCAAAAAGAAAAAGTAACAAACCAGATCAAATAAAAATCAACCCAAACCAAACTAAATTTAAACGTAAAATTTCAGCTCAATTTCAACTCAGAATCATAAAAAAAACAAGCAGCAAACGAAACTAAACCGAAAACCAAGATCAAATATGTCAGCGGGACCAAATTACTCACATTGGTAAAAGTTGCTAGAATAAAAGCTTGTTCCACACCGCTGTAAAGAGTCAATGGCACGAGCAATTTTTGCTCGGTGGACCTTAAAAAATGTTTGACAGTCTCTTTGGCTAACTTTATAGAGAATTTTCGTTTTCCTTCTTTCTCTTTCTCGAGTCGAATGTTGTCCAAGAAAATGGCGACAATTATGGCTGCCAGTACACCAAATCCGCAGTATATGCCCTTCATGGTGTACAACTGAAAAAAAAGATAAAAGAAAACAGTGTCAATTAAGTAAGTCCGAATCAGTTTATAGAGGTGACATTTTTATTTCTTACGTATTCTTCCGGCAAAGTCTAAGCTATTTCGAGACGGCTTATTCTTTGTCTGTTTTAAATATAAATTTGTGTAGTTTTAATATCTGCACATTTGTGTATTCGTCCTCTTTGATAAAGTTACTAAGGCGTCCTACCGTTGAATGCCGACGGGGCTATCCAAGCAAATTTTTGTGCGGACAGAGCACTCTTCTATCAGGACACTGGCTTTAGATTCCAGTTTCCCAACCTTGTATCACCTCATGATTTTGGATAAATAATTTCTCTTAAACTGATCATATTCATATTCATAAAAAGTGGATGCACAAAAACCACAAAGTTTTATCAAGGAGAAATTCTCATTAAGCCAAAAATTACTCATTATAACTTGTTTTTAATTTAAAAAAAACAGAGAGAAAGAAAAACGATTGAAATAAAAGAGAAAGTAAGAAGAAAAAGAAAGCGAAGAAAATAACGTCAGAATAAGAAAAAATGGGGAAAGGAAGAAAAAGAAAACTGAAAAAAGAAACAGTAGAAAAAAGAAAAGTGTGGCGAAAAGATGAAGAGGAGCACGTGATTATGTATTTATTGTTGCCTGGCTGTGGAAATAATTATATATTCTCTCACATTCTGAAGATATATATATATATATATATATATATATATATATATATATATATATATATATATATATATATTGTTTTTAAAATATATTTTCAAAACAGTATATATGCCGCTACCCATGTGGAGGTACCAAATTGGTTAAAGGGAAAATTGTTCCCAACTCGTGTTTAGGTAAAAATGCACTTTCGTAAATAATTGAATTCATTCAAAACGTATTGAAAAAAACAAAAACAAATAATATATATATATATATATATATATATATATATAGAGAGAGAGAGAGAGAGAGAGAGAGAGAGTGAGAGAGAGACACACATATATACATATATATCTATACATATATATATACATATATATACCTGCATATATATACATATATATATATACATACAGATATACAATATATATACATACATATATACAAATATATATACATACATATATGCATATATATACATACATATATGCATATATACATACATATATGCATATATATAGACATACATATATACATACATATATATGCATACATATATATACATATACATACATATATATATATATACATACATAACTATGCATACATATATATATACATATACATGCATACTTTATATATATACATACATATATATATGCATGCATATATACATACATTCATATATATATATATATATATATATATATATATATTAAGACAAGTATTACGAAATAGCACGGAGTGGTTTTGCTTAATGACCTATTTTTAATTATTTTCATTTTTCGAATATTCGTTCTTATTTCTCGGTCAAATCTGTGCAAGAATGTTCTTCATCCATCTGTTTTTTTTCTTTTGGTTGTTTTTTTGCAAGTACTTTCAACTGATTTTCATCAGTCGTCTTCAGGCAGTTTTTTATTACTGTTTCGTTTAAAATATGGATGCGTTTATATGCTTCAGTTAAAATTACATCTAAATTTCTTTGGTTAGTTCCTAGATGTAAATCCAATGAGACTATCGTGATTATTAAATAGTGCTCCATACAGGACAGAGCTGGTAGATATTCTGTTTATTATACGAACATTGTTGATTAAATATGTGCATATATGCTACCACACCTCCACAAAACCCTACTGCTCACATTCACAAATAATAATAATAATAATAATAATAATAATAATAAGCAGACTATATATATATATATATATATATATATATATATACTAGCGGAGGAGGGCGCCCGATTTACCCGGGCGTAAAATACGCTTAAATATGATATTTTAATTCTTCCAGATTTCGTATATATTTTTATAGAGTCGGGATTTCAAAAGTACAAAAAAGTATTTGGGTTTCATCAGCTAGAATCGAAACCGAAAGAAAAACTGTAGCATTCAAAGCTGGTGACGTTACCACTGTACTAACGTGACATGTATATAAACTAAGATGAATGTACAAAATGTATAACTATTTTTCACTTTGTACCTATTTTTTACACCCATTTACCGGCTAAAGACACATAAAAGAACGGCCCGTAAAAAAAAAAATTACTTGAGGCCTAGAGCGCTGCTCTGCGATTTTTAGTTTCAGGGGAGATGGAGTTTGAAAATATGGAAACAAATGGACAGGCATGTTAATATATATATATATATATATATATATATATATATATATATATATATATATATATATTGAGAGAGCGAAAGGGGCACCTAACCTTATACAAACATAAAACTTGTTCTCATACTTTATTAGACGACGAAAGCAAACATTTTGCATATAAATCCATGAGTTTAAATAGATATAAAAACGTATTTTATATACTTAGTGTTAACAATCAAAACACTCCCTTTTGCACGGACTAATTAATATCATAAAATCATACTCTGAAAAATGTCTGCTTAATCTTTATAGAAAGTTTTGTTATAAAAAGAAAAAATTATCTTTGATGTTTTCGATGTAAATTTAAAAGTATATCTTTTCAGAAAGCTTATTTTACCTCGTTTAATTACATCTTTGTTCGCAGTGATCTTTCATGGAATCAGAGAACATTTTAAATACGACATTAAATTCCTCATAACATGCAAATCTCATGTTTAATTACATCTTTGTTCGCAGTGATCTTTCATGGAATCAGAGAATATTTGAAATACGACATTAAATTCCTCATAACATGCAAATCTCAGGTTTAATTACATCTTTGTTCGCAGTGATCTTTCATGGAATCAGAGAACATTTTAAATACGACATTAAATTCCTCATAACATGCAAATCTCAGGTTTAATTTCATCTTTGTTCGCATTGATCTTTCATGGAATCAGAGAATATTTGCAATACGACATTAAATTCCTCATAACATGCAAATCTTATGTTTAATTTTATCTTTGTTCGCAGTGATCTTTCATGGAATCAGAGAATATTTGAAATACGACATTAAATTCCTCATAACATGCAAATCTCAGGTTTAATTACATCTTTGTTCGCAGTGATCTTTCATGGAATCAGAGAACATTTTAAATACGACATTAAATTCCTCATAACATGCAAATCTCAGGTTTAATTACATCTTTATTCGCAGTGATCTTTCATGGAATCAGAGAATATTTGAAATACGACATTAAATTCCTCATAACATGCAAATCTCATGTTTAATTACATCTTTGTTCGCAGTGATCTTTCATGGAATAAGAGAATATTTGAAATACGACATTAAATTCCTCATAACATGCAAATCTCAGGTTTAATTACATCTTTGTTCACAGTGATCTTTCATGGAATCAGAGAACATTTTAAATACGACATTAAATTCCTCATAACATGCAAATCTCATGTTTAATTACATCTTTGTTCGCAGTGATCTTTCATGGAATCAGAGAATATTTGAAATACGACATTAAATTCCTCATAACATGCAAATCTCATGTTTAATTACATCTTTGTTCGCAGTGATCTTTCATGGAATCAGAAAACATTTTAAATACGACATTAAATTCCTCATAACATGCAAATCTCATGTTTAATTACATCTTTGTTCGCAGTGATCTTTCATGGAATCAGAGAATATTTGAAATACGACATTAAATTCCTCATAACATGCAAATCTCAGGTTTAATTACATCTTTGTTCGCAGTGATCTTTCATGGAATCAGAGAATATTTGAAATACGACATTAAATTCCTCATAACATGCAAATCTCAGGTTTAATTACATCTTTGTTCACAGTGATCTTTCATTGAATAAGGGAACATTTTAAATACGACATTAAATTCCTCATAACATGCAAATCTCATGTTTAATTACATCTTTGTTCGCAGTGATCTTTCATGGAATAAGAGAATCTTTGAAATACGATATTAAATTCCTCATAACATGCAAATCTCATGTTTAATTACATCTTTGTTCGCAGTGATCTTTCATGGAATCAGAGAATATTTGAAATACGACATTAAATTCCTCATAACATGCAAATCTCATGTTTAATTTCATCTTTGTTCGCAGTGATCTTTCATGGAATAAGAGAATCTTTGAAATACGACATTAAATTCCTCATAACATGCAAATCTCATGTTTAATTACATCTTTGTTCGCAGTGATCTTTCATGGAATCAGAGAATATTTGAAATACGACATTAAATTCCTCATAACATGCAAATCTCACGTTTCTTAATTTTTTTTAGATGAGGGTTGATAATTTTTTTTTATTTAGATTATTCGGCCTACGTAACCTGCGGCCATCTTCAGGTGCCTCTTGTCGAACCGTGGAATTTTTCTGTCGAACGATAATCTGCACGAAATGTCGAGCGGAGGCCTTTATGTAATCCACGGATGTAACATGCTCTCATAATCGGGATCGGGTCGGATAGAAGTTTATTACATTTTATTTATTACTACAGAGTAATATATATATATATATATATATATATATATATATATATATATATATATATCGAGAAAAAAATGGCACTAACTCTATGGGGGTTTAACCGGTATTCTACAAAGGAGGAAGTTACATGGAAGTATAAAATTTACAAGGAGTCCACTGTAGCATATATATCCCCGTTAGGGGAAATGACGACGTTAGGTTTTTGCAACTCTTGCGAGAAGGTGTCGACACATCTTACGTACAACGCCTGGAATTTCCAAATTAGCTGTCCAACTTGTACTGACCAGGCTCAACGTCACTTAATTTCGGTTATCTAACGAGAATCGATGTGCGAACGTATTATGTCCTACCTAAATATATATATATATATATATATATATATATATCCCTATTATATATATATATATATATTATATATATATATCATATATATTACATATATTATATATATATTAATATATGCATGTATATAAAATGAACTGATATTTCCCCTATCATTTTGATTTTAATAGGATTAAAAATCAAGACATTTCATGCAAATGTAATATGCACAGACTGCAGCACAATATCTGAGGCATATTACCTCTCCACTTCCTCGATAATCGTAGATTCCTATATTTTTTCTGCTGAGAGTTCGCTGCAATAATCGGTTAAAATCAATGGAAGTAGTAAAATCTGTTCTCTTTAATTAATTCCTCCTTCCTCCGTCACCACTTACACTGTTGCGTGATTGTTCACAAGGGACAGTTACAAAGGAACGCCGTTTCGGTTTTCTGTAATTCGTAGTTGCTTAAAAACCTGAAACGGAATTTTACCGTGCCTTTCCGTTCTATGCTTCCTATTGGGTGAAACGCACCACGGAATAAACCGATAGCGGCATTCTCACAAACATTAATTCTTATCCCACGCTTACGTTTACGTTGCTTGATAACCATTTTTCCCCCAACATTTTTACACTAAAAAAATTTTTTTAAATGATCCTTTCCATTTCTTTTTTTTTTATATATAAAATAAACATACAAAACATCATTTCCGTTTTATTTCGTTTTGTAGTTGCTTAAAAAACTATGATGGAATTTTAACGTTCCTTTTCGTTCTATGCTTTCTACTGGGTGAAACGCACCATGGACTTAACCGAATCGAAGATTTATTTATGCCATTTTTTCACTTTATTTCGTTTTATAGTTGCTTAAAAAACTGGAATGGAATGTAAACGTTCCTTTTCGTTCTATACTTTCCACTGGGTGAAACGCACGATGGATTTAACCGAATCGAAGATTTATTTATGCCATTTTTTTTTCGGTTTTCGCTGTTTTTTGTTTTTTTTTGTTGTTTTTTTTCCGAACACGTTCATCATTTTTTCCCCTTATTTTTGTTTTTTGTTTTTCCGATTTCTTTTTTAAAGAAGTTTTACGTTTGTTTGCTGTTTGTTTGTTTTTTAGTTTTGTTTTGTTTTTGTTTTTTTGTTTTGTTTTGTTTTTGTTTTTGTTTTTTTGTTTTGGTTTTTCCGATTTTTAAAGAAGTTTAACATCGTTATTTTTTTAATATTTAAACAGGGTTCTTACTTCGCTGATTCTTTACTTTACCCCTCTCCTACACACATACACTCCTCCAAAAACCCGGGAGACGCCGGTTACCCCGCTATTATATATATATATATATATAGTCTTTGAAGTTTTTAACATTTGAAACCACACAAAAAATTATTTTTTATCATTCATCAAAAAAAACATCTAGTCAGTAAGTCATTTAATCACCTGCAATCACTGCATCAACTCTCAAATTTACTATAATACCAATTTTTATATTATTTTTTTTTTTTTTTTTTTTTTTTTATATATATATATATATATATATATATATATATATATATATATATATGAAATAAATATATTTATAGATATATAAAATAAATTTATATATAAAATAATATATCTATCTATATATACATATCACTAATATATATATACATATATATATATATATATATATATATATATATATATCCGTACGTATATATAAGTAAAATAAATATATATATACCTATGTATAAAAAATAAATATATCTATATATAAAATAAAAATATATCTATCTATATATATACATACATATATATATAAATAAAACATACATATAAAAATTAAATAATACATATATATAAATAAAATTAATATATATATACATATATATATATATATATATGGATAGAGAGAGAGAAAAAAAGAAAAAGAGAGAGAAAGAGAGAAAGGGACAGACAGGCAGGTTTAATACTCCCAAACTTCATACTAGAATCGTCCGCAAAGACTCGTGTGGTGTAACGGATGAAGTAGTAGGTAAAATTCAGTTATGTGACACACTTTGAGGAGTTAAAGGTTCTGTCCTGAATGCGAGCGATATTCAGAATATAATTTCAAATTACTTAAGACTTCTGTCAGTTCATGGCTGACGGAACGCTACCTCTATGGATTTAGTAAAGGTTTCCTTTCGACAAAAATATTTCTGAATTCGTCAAGAATATCGGTTAAATTGCCTGAAACGTTCAAATAACACTCAAGAGGAGAACAGTGGTTTGACTGATTCAAATAATACATGCTAATCTTATTAAAACTTATTTTCTGTTAACAGACTGATCTTTATAGATGGCAACCATTGCAAAAGCAAAACAATCAAATTGTACCTTCTAGATAGATAGATAGATAGATAGAGAAAAAGAGAGAGAAAGAGAGAGAGATGTATGCTTTATCCTCGAGTGGCGTCTGGGCCTTCATAAGCGGTAACCTATTAGTCCATAAAAAGATAGAATGCAATGTTAATATGTCTGTCCAATAAGAAAGTAAGAAATGCTTACTTGTTTCTTTTCGGGGTTCATCAGAGAATCGAATGACATCCCGGGACAAACATTCACACCGCATTCCGAATGGTTTCCGTTTCCGGTCTCGTTTTGCGAATTTGGGTTCGCGAGGACCAAAGATGAGATAAGATTTCCCCAAATCTGAGCTGAAATAGAGAGAAAAAAGAACGTCTAAATACATTACGATTTTTTTTCTTCTTTAACTCCGAAATTATAATATCTTTACAGAAAGTCAGAACTGTGTGATTATAGTGGAAAGTGAGAGAGAGGGAGAGGGAGACGGAGCAGATTAGTTTCCTTTAAGGAGATATATTGTTAAATCCTACTCGGGGGCAAATATACTTTTAGGGTGACGGGTCACGCATAAGGTATGACTGATATGGTTAATCTCTAGGATTACCTGTGGCATTTGAACATCTCTATCAAAAACACTTGGAAAAGTTTTTTTTCTTTAAATTTTTTAATTTTTTATTTCCATACTTTGTGGACCAGGCGCGAACGCAGACCCCACAATTTTAATGAACCACTGTTCTGCCGGGTCAAACATACCCATTCCTGTGTCTCGATACATCTTCTATCATTATATGTAATCAGTTTTTTTTAAATAGACAACCATATAGGAGCCTATTCGTGACCACACACACACACACACACACACACACACACACACACGCACACATTCAGTTTTATCTATAATATAAAACTGAATGTCTGTGTGTGTGTATGTGTGTAGTCACGAATAGGCTCCTATATGGTTGACTATTTTAAAAAACTGATTACATATAATCATAGAAGATGTATCGAGACACAGGAATGGGTATGTTTTATCTGGCAGAGTGGTGGTTCATTAAAATTGTGGGGTCTGCGTTCGCGCCTGGTCCACAAAGTATGGAAATAAAAAAATTAAAAATAAAACAAAACGTTTCCAAGAGTTTTTGATATAGATGTACATAATAATACTTCTATAAGTATGTTTTAACTTAAATATGGATAGTATAATAAAATCATGGGGTCTGCGTTCGCGCCTGGCCTCCATAGAATGGAAATAGTCACACACTTTAATAAAGACTTTTCATATCTATCTGCGTAAGTATACTTTGATAATTATGTTTCAGTTTGAAGAAATATGGTAGAATAAAATTATGGGCTGTTCGTTCGCGCCTGACCTTTTTTTTTTTTTTTTTACATAGGCGTCACCACTTATCAAGGCCGATCGGTCACTCAAGGATAAGGGTTAAAAAGTGTAGAGTAGTCAAAAGGAAAATATAGTAATCAATAGTAATGGATGTTCGGTAAATTTGTTAACTTAAGTGGAGCGGCTCATCAGAAACTTGTTCACGTTGGACTTGAAAACAACCATATTATAGACAGCTGGAAAGCAGGAAAACGGAAGACAATTCCACAGGCGTGCAGTTCTAAGAAAGAAGCTTTGATCATGGAATCTATGTTTAGGTTTAGGCACAGATAAAGAGTAGGGAAAATTATTGATAATGTTTTCAGCTAGCCTAGTGTTTCTTGTGAAAGTTTGGCGAGGGAGGACCATAGATTGAAGCTCAGTCGAACACTTTCCATGAAAATAACGATAAAGCAGAGACAAACTCGCAACATCTCTTCTGTGAGATAGCGGTTGCAGCGAAGAGAAAAGGACATCTTCCACCAGGCCGCGAAGTCTATTTTGAACCCTATCAAGGCAGGACAAGTCTTTTCTAGCAGCTCCTGCCCATATGTGGCAACAGTATTCCATCCTTGGACGTATATGGCTCTTATATAGATAGAGAATTGCATCAGCAGTGAGATATCTACTGGATCGATAGAAGGATCCGACCATTTTTCCAGCGGTCTTGGCAACAGATTTGATGTACGTATTCTATTTAAGATCAGGAGTAAAGGTCAAGCCCAAAAGCCTGTCAAAACTTGATGCCTCCCCAAGACGAGAGCCATTCATTTTAATTGATGCCAGATGGGGATCAGAACGTTGATGATGTAAAGATAGAAGCTTGGTTTTAGATGCATTAAAAGTAACCAACCACTCCTTTCCCCATTGTACAACGTGATCAAGATCAGAGGAGAGAGAATCGGAGAGAACTTGGTCGTTTACTGTCTTAGATGTGCTACCATAGATGGTAGTGTCGTCAGCATAAATGTCTACGAATGATGTAAGGATGTGATTTGGGAGATCATTAATGTAGATCAGGAAAAGAGTTGGACCCAGGATGACCTCCACAGAATGGAAATATGTCACAAAGTTTAACAAGGTTTTTTTTAATATAGATCGACAGAATATTGTGATAAGTGTTTCAGTGTGAACAGATATGGTATAATCAATTATGAGGTGTATCTATTTTTTTTTTACTTTCATCATATTTTGCTTTGGTTTTGATACCCCCGCTTTTTCATAATCTATCATACTTTCATAAAACAGAGTCGATTTTCTGTAGGCTGTTTTTGAACCAAGTCAACGAGGGTACTTTTGCTAGTATATATATATATATATATATATCCAGTTGAATCGAGACCGAAACTAAACCTTACGAAAAAAAACAATATATATATATATATATATATATATATATATATATATATATATATATATATATATATATATATATATATATATAACCTGAGTTCCTTCAACCATTATCGAAATCGAAAAACTAAAACTGATGAAGAATTCTTGGTACAATTATTTATTATATTTTCCCGCCTTGTGTGTGTGTGTGTGTCACGATAAACTGACACAAAATAATCGAAGAGGATCAAGGGAATAGAAAGATCGTGGAGAGAAAGCACTAGCCGGACCTCCGCTGGACGAGTGCAAAGAGGACTGGGACCTTGGGGAGGCTTTTTGCCACTCAAATTTCAATGAAGAGCAATGGTAACTGCCAACGAGATTATCAATGATGAGCCGCTGTTGCGATAACGCAAATTCAACTGCAAAGGTCATCGAAAGAGGTAGAGAGTACTGGAAATCTAAGGAGACTTGTTGTCACTCAGACTCCAGAGAACACAAATTGTGCTCAAAGAGAAACCTTTGATGATCCCCTATGTAACTACTCTTAGTGAGTAAATAATAATAATAATAATAATAATAATAATAATAATAATAATAATAAACGCATACTTACATGTTTGAAAAGTCATGAAGAAAAAACCGAAAAACCTGTTGATCGCCGCGTCTTCGTTTCCATCGGTGTACCGTGCATACCAAACGCCCAGCTCGGTGAGATAAGCACACTTCGCCGACCAAAGTGGAGCCGCCCCTAAGCCGACAATTATGGACACCACGATCATGACCGCCATGGATGGGTAGAAGTTACCGGCTAAATAAATGATATAAGTGAACATGCTCACGACGACCGTCCATTTACAGCCAAGAAGTCCAATCATTGGGGGAGGGATGAACATGCAGGAAACGACAAGTGCCGCGTAAAGGACCGACAGGGCTTTCTCTCCGACCCCTTCCTCGGAGTTAATGCTCGTCTGTAAGTTGGTTAGAGATTGGAATGCTGTGAAGAGGCAAAGGAAGCCGAAACTTAAGACAAAGACGTTCTTTAAAATTGTGTTTTTACTTATCGTTGGCTGTGGCAATGGTGGCTTGTAAACTTCCCTATCGATGCCGTTTATTTGGATGCTTTCTCGGTTTTTATTGACGTTTGTATAGGTGACATTATCCTCCCCAGTTGGAGAGTAACCCTGGTTATCTTTGGACTCCATCTGTAACAAAAGAATACAAATAACATGAAAAAAAAAACAATATGAAATTATTTATTTCTTTCCTACAGCAGGATTATATTAGACAAGGGTTGGAAAGAAGAGACAGCGTCCTGCACTCTGGACTGCTAAAAATGCCTGAACAGTCTTTTTAGTATTCTCCGGTAGGGAAGCCTAAAGCGATTCGCAATAAACTAACTCTTTTTCAAAAAAAGAAGGTAAGGCATGCAATGGTGGACTTCCTAGAACTGCACAGGGCCAGAAAGGCATCTTAGTCAACATGAAACAAGTCATCTCAACAACGGAGAAGGTAAAGCCTGGGAATGCGGTCCTCCTAGCACTCTACAGGATCAAAGTCATTAGCCAATGACAGGGGACAAGTCATCTCAACAATGGCCTTAACACTGTTGGCTTTGATGCGAGGAAATGAAAACGATGTCGTCGGTTATCGTAAGTTTTTTTTTTTGTGGAAAATTGCGAAAATTAACGACTATAAAATTGTAAGATTGCAGACGCCACAAAAATTCCAAAAATGAAAAAAAAAATTCTTTTTCTTATGTTTATTTTAAACTAGATGTGCCGATCAGACGTTGCCCGGGATCCATTATGCTTAAATTTGTTTTGTAGATATCTCAATATTCTATAACCACACCTTTGTCTTAGATTAAGCTAGAAAAGCAAAGAAATGTCAACTCTTACCCTTAAGGTCGAGTTTATCGTCACCTATTTGTGAATACTAAGCCTACTTGTTTACAAAGGCATTACCAGATATCAAGGTCCGGAGGTCACTCGAGGATAAGGCTTAATGTGTGTGTTATAGTCATTGGGACAGTAAAGTATTAATCGTTTGGTGGAAACTTGGTATAATCAGATTATTTATAAGAACGGCTCAATAAGGACTTGTTTACGTTTGATTTAAGACGACGATATTGTAGTAACTGGAATCAGATCAGTGAAACAGTGTTCCACAGGCGGGTAGTTCTAGGAATATGGGAAAAGCCGAAACTTCCCTTCAAAATTAATTGTCCTGAAGATGACTTTAGCATGTACTACAGTATAACCTGCTAATCTACACGTTTTGACACGACAGAACAACTGCCCTCTGGACGGAAGTTTTGTTCTCAGTCTTGCAGCGAAACTCTCTAGAAAGAGCATACATTTCGTTATTTTTTTTTTTTTTTTTTTTTGGCGGGGGTCATTTTTCCTCATCTTCAGTTGAGCATATTGAGAAGTGATACACGAATTACCATTAGCGTATAAAGTGATGCTCTTTGTGTAAACAAAGCGAGCTTAGGTATTTTGGACGATGTCAAAACATCGTTAATTCACGACTCGCACAGCAGCCGCCGATTAGCGTAATGGTTAGAAGCCTTGATTGTCGTATAGGCTGTCGGGTTTTAATCCTGGATTGATTAGTTCTAGCCGCACTGATGAACTGTGAAACAGCGAAACAGTATTGTATGTGGATGACTATAATGCTCCTCATCTTAAGTTGAGCATATTGAGAAGTGATACAGGAATTACCATTGGCGTATAAAGCGATGCTTTTTGTGTAAACAAATCGAGCTTAGGTATTTCGGACGATGTCAAAACATGTATGACTATATATATATATATATATATATATATATAGTGCAAACGCCTTCTTTCTATTCAAATCCACTCCTTTAGTTTCCTCCCTTGTGCGAAAATATCTGTATTACGTCGCCCCTTTGACGGGACGGATTCATATACATATATATATATATATATATATATATATATATATATATATATATATATGTGTGTGTGTGTGTGTGTGTGTGTTTGTGTGTGTGTGTGTGCGCGCTCGCGCGTGCGTGTGTGTGTGTGTGTGTAAAGCAAAATTTGGTGTATGCGTGTGTGTACATGTCTATCCATCTTTTTTTGTCCACACACCACTTGTCAATGATTCATCTCCGATAAAAATCAATGGCCTTTGCTTAAGCTTGGTTTTAAATTATTAAACTTTTTCTCTCCTATCATATATAGCGGTCCGGGGAAACCAGCTAGTATAGTAGAAAGTTTTCAGGCATTTGGTAACAACTATAAAAGTTGTCTGAAAGGATATATTCTCTTTTCTGACTAAGAAGAGAACAAATGTTGTACTTCGATCGATCCTTCTTTAGTGCACGTTGTTATTATAAGGACGATGACATATCTCGATTTTATTCTCGTATTTTGTAAAAATTGATTTCAAATATGTTTCGATTTATTTTTAAAATATTTTTTTAATTTACGATTATTGATAAAAATTTATTTCTTTTTTGAAACTTTAAAAAAATAATAAACATTGAAAATTAGACATTTGTAATATAGCAGTACGATATTTTTATTTTCATTTATTTATTTGATCAAATGAAAAAAAGGAAAATAAGTAAACTGTTAGGAAGCCAAGAAGATATGTTTCCGTTAATATATTTTTTCAAATCTTTTGTTCCCATTTAGTTGCCTTCTCGTGGGAGCAGCGTTGGACACAAGGTCGTATTTCAAAGTTGAAAACATCTAACCCTCCAAAAAGTATCACTCTAAAGTGGGACAAAGTAAAAAATATCCCCTGTCGGGAAGAACTTCTCCTTCACTAATCGAAGGCTAAAAAGACTAAATGCAACATCAGAAACGATACTACACTTTGCTCCTTTTTGTCATTTCATCGTTTCTTAATCTTTGTTAAATAAAAACGTTTAACTCCACCACCACCACCCCAGTACCTAAAAAAATATTGCTTTTGTAAATGAAAATTTTGACGATGATTGTTTTGCTTGGTTCGATTATTTAATGGAAAATATTTGGAATCAATTATTACAAAATATAAAAACAAAATTGGGTGCTTTGGTAATTTTCCAAACCAGCACATTTTATTGAAAAACATTATTACGTACTTATCTGTCATGTTGAAATTAGTATAAATTCTAAAACTTACAAAAAATCATCAAATTACGTTATTTAAAAATGTGTTTAAAATGGCGGACCCTTAATTTAAGCCAATTTAAGTCAAGGGAGATAAGTCAGTTTGTCATACAGAATTGTTCGCACAACTCTTTCACATTAAAGCTTACAATAAAACTCGAAAAGTCGATAAATTTTATTTTTACCTGAAATTATTTTTCGTAATTTTCGGAATTTATACTAATTTTGAGTTGACACTTAAGTACGTAATAATGTTTCCAGCTGGAATGCGTTGGTTTAAAATATCACTAATCTACAGAAGCACCTAAGATCGAGATAAATTATCTCGCTTACAACAATAAGAACTAAAGAATAACCTTTTGATCGTCTCCCAAATTTAGTAAAAGCCAAATCAAAATAATGCGGCTAATTCAGAATATTCAAGAGAGGTAACTGATTTAGTTTCAGTAAAGAATTTTCTTCCTTGCTCTTAATTGGAAAATCAGCGATCGTTAATTATCAAGGATTTTAATCAGAAAACAACCTTGTAATATATTTACGCTAAAGATAGATAATGAAATAGGCGCTGTTGGAGACAGTGTATATAAGGCAAGGGTGATAAGTGCTTTAACTAAGCGAAGAAAATTTTAGAAATTAAAATGTGCCCTACTAATTATACAATAATTGTCGAATTTATAACATTTATTTTATAATTAGCTGGCCGCCCGGCGTGCCCCGATCGTAAAATACGCTTAAATATGATATTTTAATTGATGCAGATTTCGTATTTATTATTAGAGAGCCAATTATGTAAAGATTATTTTATTGTACATAATGTATAGTAATGATTTCAAAAGTTAAAAAATATATATATATGACTTGGGGACCATCAACTAGAATCAAGACCAAAATAGTTAGCTATCCAGCGGTATTCACTACTATCTGACTTAAGGATATCAAAACTTTAATAATTAACGTATCTTAACGTATAAATGTATATTTGCACTTACGCAAAGGAACACTTTAAGTCAACTTATTCCATGCTAAGGTCCGGTTTTTCAATTTTGATCCCTTGGCAGGTATTTTTACCGGTTAAAAACTAAATCGAATTTGTTCAACAGGCCGAATCCATTTTCAGTTTCAACTCTGTAGAGACTGTTTCGCACAAACACAAATTCACTTAACTATATATATATATATATATATATATATATATATATATATATATAGAGAGAGAGAGAGAGAGAGAGGGAGAGAGAGAGAGATTTCTATAATTTATTTTTTCTTGTGTGTGTATTGATATTCATATAAAAACCCCTTTTTCTATTTATTTAAAAAGAAAATACAACTTTATCATATATTGGTCGTGGAATTGCATTCACCTGTAAAAGATCTAGCTAATTTACATATTCTTTTAAACATTCATTTTAATTAATTCCCTATTAGTTTTACGGTTTTTATAGAATGATTATCTTTAGTTAACTATTACGTGTAATTATATCCATGCAGATATTCTACATGATTTTTGTATTTCTATATATATTTATGTATGCGCATATATATTTGTTCAAAAAATTTTCCTACCAAACTCTTCTGTCAGTTCTTGGTCTACAGACATGACACTTAATGTATAGGGTATTCGAACCCGTGCTAAATTTTATATTTGAGTTTTAGCCGGGGAAAATCGATGCAAAAGTGTAACAACTAAAGAAATTGAATTCGTCAAGTCAATGTCGAACGACGGCATTTCGAATATGCATGCGTAACGTAATAGCTATTGGTTCATGTTTTGATTTTTTGCCTTGCAGCAAACATGTCTTCATAGCTGAGGCATTAACGTCAAAGGAAAAAAGTAAATCGTAAAATAACGTTTTGGTTTCGATTCTCGGAGGTCGAGAACGAGTCATTTTTTTTTATTTAACTTTTTAAATCACTACTATATATTGGGTCCAATATAAAATAATAATAAATACGAAATCTGCATTAATCATAATATCATATTTAAGCGTATTTTGTGTGTGTGTGTGTGTGTGTGTGTGTGTGTGTGTGTGTGTGTGTGTGTGTGTGTGTGTGTGTGTGTGTGTGTGTGTGTGTGTGGTCGTAGCTCAAAGGCTAAGGACTATATAGTTTTGATCTCAGTACTATATATTATGTTCAATATAATAATAGATAGAAAATTGTCTCTATAATAATAAATATGTAATCTGCATGAATTAAAATACCATATTTTAGTGTATCTTACGACCGGGCAACGGCGGGTGGACTGCTAGTGTTGTAATAAAATAACGATAAGTAATTTATAATAATAGGCGAAATTTGAACAATGAAACAGTGTTAATTAACGTACTTTGTATTCCAAATAAATCAACACGTTTGCAATTTTCATTTTAAATAAAAAGAAAAGTAAGAAAAGCAATCTTATTAAACGAAAGAAATGAAATTATATCAGATAACGTAGAAAAATATTTTCCTTTTTTTTTTACACTCCTAAAGGTGATTAATGGTAAAAATAAAAAAAAGTGATTGTTTACGTTTTTGGCGCCAATGTGTTCCTAAGCATATAAACATTTGAATAAATAGTGATTTTTTTAAGTTTGGAATTACGGTATCTTCGTTTAAATTGCACCAAATTTCTTTCCAATTTCGATGGCTTACGAAATAATTCAGTTGCTTGTATCAACTTTTGATAAAAGATTAAAATAGTCGACTTCTTTACGGAGAAACTGAAATACATTGTGGTTGATTTAATTTCGTAATTAAATTCATTATTAAAGAGAGAAGGGTTTTTTTTATATATATCTCCGAGTATTTGCTCTTGCGTGACAATTTAATTCGTCTTTTTGTATCTGTTGATATTCAACGATTAACCCCTGATCAGTTTGTTGATATATTATTTTCAAAGCGCTGCATAGTTTTTGTACCGTTAAAAAGTTTATATATATATATATATATATATATATATATATATATATATATATATATATATATATATATATATATATATATATATATATATATATATATACAGGGGCTTCCTGTAATGGCGTCTTAGTGAATAAAGACATTTATAAATATTGCAGTCTTTTATCTATCCAGTTCATTATTCTTACAGGACATCGCCAACTCATCTCAAGTCTCTGAATAGTCCTGATCGTCTTACATGGTAAGACTATATTATTTTTATCAATGTGTCTCTCAAAAGTAATATAATAACCACGTGTAAGCGAAGATACAAAAATGGTGACAGAATCTGCATTTTGTACAGCTTTTTTTGCCTTCCACCTTGGACCAGTTATTACTGCTGGTCGGGCATTCTTCACTACTGGGTTGCGAGAGCCGCGCAACATGTGGAATACTTGCGCTTTATTCAATTTATTTTCCTCAACAAGTGACGGCGTTGGAAGTTTTAACTTCGTTGATGAACTGTATAGTGCCACATTTGTCAAGGAATTCGGCACTCCTAAGCCCTTATTTTATAAATTTGTTGATCAGGCGTTCCATTGTTTTAACTTTTGTAAGTGACACCTCATACATCTTCAATGACCATAACTTGGGAATTAATCCAATTTCAATGCATCATATCTTGTCTTTGTTTAAGACGTCGTCACACTTATCAATTGAGCCTAATTAATCTTTTAGCATTTTGATTGTGTACTGTCACCGATGTCCATCAGTCAGAGGTAAAGAATAACAATGATCAAGGCTCTTGACTCTTTTTTTTCGTTGATTGTAAGGATTTCATTACGCTAATATGAGATGTCTAATATTTTCCAAAGTTCAAAAGAACTCCATTCCATTCTCAAGTAGTTTGTTTCTTATTGAGTCATGTGCATTTTCTTAATTAGTAATTTAGTTCAGTTTCAGTATAAATCGAATTGTGTTCTATTTAAATGTTTAAATGCATTTTAAAGTAAATAATAAATAAATAATTGGTTGGCTTCCTGTTTTAAAGGCGTTGGTAAATATAAAATCAAAATAAAACACGTATGTAAAAATACGTTTTGATGCCACCAATCGGAAAGAATAAACAATTTAAAATACTGTTTATCGATATATTTCGGCGAAGAAACTCGCCCTTATCAAGACTTTTTTCTCTTACGCATGGTGATACTGTTAGGCGGGACACGTCTGTTTAGTTGTTGTGCAAGGGTGTGTTTTTTTGTTGTTGTTGTTCATGAATGCACTTGGCGTGTGCTAAAGGAATAATTGGTTGGTTTCATGTCTTAAATAAACGAATTTTAATCTTTACAATCAATGGAACAAAATAAGGTTTATTTACAGAATATTGTTTTGCAGAAACAACACACAACGTTTTCCTTTTAAATTAATTCTTGTATTTTTTTTTCTTTTCAGTTTTTAATTAATATTGACTAAATTCAGTTTCGATATAACTCGTGTTCCTTATATTTTTCTCTTTTTATGAAATATTAAAAAGTTTTCTCATGCTATTTGTAAAAACCTTTCATTAATTGTTGACAGACTGACTGTCGGTCGACCTCGCTTGCTTGGACTTCAGGCATGACGTAACGTCATTTTTAAGTGGACAGATCTGCTTCTGTTTATTATACAACGACAATGCCTCGCCTGTCGGTGGGAGTGGGTGGAGGAAAGTACTGTCTCGCTGTTATTAATTCAATATCGGTGCTCGTCCAACTCTCGTCAAAAGTTATATGTTCGCTAGAAAATTAATACGTTGAGTGCCTTGACCAAAATCAGCTCCGTATGAAAACTCTCCGCAAATAGAAATAATTACAGGGAGGAACAATAAAAATGTCGCCCTAGAAAAGACGACATGATTCCATTTCTGTTTGATGAAAACTGTCTCTCTTTTCCTTTTTCTTTCTTTTTTTTTCTGTTGCAGACTATCTAATGGTTGGCCAGTTGTGTACAAATCCCAAAAGGGATAAGAGCCTTCTATCATGTTTGAAAGCGACACAAAGTTAAATGAGAGAGATCGGAGACGTGCTTTTGTACAACTCATGCTCTCTACCGATCCAAGTTATGACAAAAGGATCATTGCAAGCACCCTCAAAATGCATCACTGGATTGTCACGAATAACAGGAACGTGCCCAGAGTAATGAAAACAAAGTTCTTAGCCACGGTTATGGTCTTTGGTGTGGTTTCAAGTGAGGGCCACATCATACCACCTCACATCTTCGAAGTCGGCTTGAAAGTCAACACCAAAGTGTACCTGGATGTGCTAAAGAGGGGGCAATACGATGGCCGCTGGCAGACCCTAAGTGTGGCAGCAGGCCTCGACGCCGGCCCACAAGTCCGGAAAGACCTAGGCTTGGCTTTAGAAGGACTGCTACGACTTTGTACACTTCTATCAGTGGCCCCCTAAACCCGCTAGACTACTTCGTTCATTCAAATGTCGATTACATCACCAACATGACCTCCTACAACACTAAAGCCAGCCTGATGGCCAAATCCCGCCGAGTATTCGCCGAGTCCCGCCGGTGCTTGTGGAAAAGTCACGCTCCCGGTTCCGGACCCGTATCGAGGCGGTGATGTAGGCTAACGCGGCTACATTAAATATATGTCAGCTCTACTACATAATCAAGTTACCTGAATTGATTTTTTCAATAAAAGTTTTAAAATAAAGCTGTAGTTTTGTGTTCTTTAGGGCGACACTTTTATCGTTCCACCCTGTACAAAATAGTTCTATAAATCTAAGAAGCATATGCTGTCAATCTCACCGAATTAACTAAATGTTTACGTCAAATCATTTCTACGCAGTAATCTAAAAATCGTATTTCTGCTGGTTAATAGGTAACATCACAAACGAAAGTTCGCAAACTTTACCTGAGGGATCAGAGAATGATCGCAAAGATAACCTCATTTTCGAAACGGGGTCAATCACTGTTTGAAACTGAAAGCGTCCGTGATTGTAGCTTTTATTGACACTGTTTCAGTTTCTTACTTTTAGTAATGACTTTTCTTATTTACTTTGAAAGGCAAGTGGCACGTATATTATATTCCCAATTACGCTAAAGTTCAGGATATTATTATTATTATTATTATTATTAGTAGTAGTAGTAGTAGTAGTAGTAGTAGTAGTAGTAGTAGTAGTAGTAGTAGTAGTAGTAGTAGTAGTAGTAGTATTAATAATAATAATAATAATAATAATAATAATAATAATAATAATAGCTCACAAGGAGCTTCCACACGTCTTCAGAGATCTTTCCCTGAAAACAACCTGTGGTGTTCCTTGGAAGCTGAGTGACAACAAGTTTTCCCAGATTTCCAGTACTCTCCACCGATTTCTCGTTGGCAGCAGCTATTGGTCTTGGCTGGGATTTGAGTGGCAATAAGCCTCCCTAAGGTCCCAGTTCTCTTCGCACTTATTCGGCTGGGGTCTGGTCAGTTCATCGGTCTTTCCTTCCAGCTTGTCTGTACTTGGTTATTTGATTATTATTATTATTATTATTATTATTATTATTATCATCATTATTATTATTTGTATCTACATAAAATTTTATGTATCTATTTTCAGTGTTTACTTCGACAGCGCATGATATGTAAGTAAAGCTAGGGAGTAATTATTGAAAAATATACATGCTAATTAGGCCGAGGAAAATTTTCCGCTTTTGATCCTCGTGATCAAAAGCGGAAAATTTTCTGCAGCTTAATTACCATATATATTTTCAAGTATTGCATGGAATCGACGCTGCTTCATGTTTTTGCATATTCCCGCGGCACTGTGTTTGCTATTCAGCCAATCAGATGTTTTGTTATTCACACATCCTTTATCGTAGCTAACATGCCTTGTATGTCCGTCTGTATGTGTGCGGAATGTGTCTACCAAATTGCTTTGTCAATTTTCGGTCTACAGACTCAAAACTTGATAGATAGAGGATTTGGATAAGTGGAATAAATTCGATTTGTTTTTATTTAACCGGTAAAAATAGCTGTTAAGCGTAAAAATGGTAAGAATTGGAACTTGCTAGACATAAGTCGATTAAATATGTTACTTCTACGCTTGCGGAAATACACACCTATACTTTTAACAACGTTATTGTTAAAGTTTTCGTATACGTATAGATTTAGCTCAGGTGGTAAAGAATAATGCTGAAGAGCTACATGTTTCGGTTTCGATTTTAGCTTATAGCAACCAAGACATATTTTTTTTATTTCTTTTTTTAACTTTTGAGATCACTACTATTTATTAGATGAAATATAATAATCAATGGAGTATTGGCTTTATAATAATAAATATGAAATCTGCATGAATTAAAATATATTCAAGCGTATTTTACCATCAGACTACGCCGAGCGCGCACTAGTACACATTGAGTACAATATAGCAATAGATAATTGACTCTATTATAGTAAATACAAAATCTGCATTATTAAAATGTCATATTTAAGCATATTTTACGACCGGGCAACGCCGGGCGTCCTAAATGCATATACATATATATATATAAGTGACTTGTCAGTCTGTCTGTCTGTTGGTATGTTGGTCTCTACCAAACTACTCTGTCAATATTTTGGTCTGCAGACTTGAAACTTAATATACAGGGATGTTGGATTTTATGTTCATTTCAAAAAGTTTACAGTTTTATTACCAATACATGCGTATGTGTTTCGACCTATTACTAATATTTAAATGTACAACCGTTTTCAACATGTGTTATTATCTTAATACCAGTAGAGCAACTCCTCAGCAAACTCTGGCGATTTTTTTTACTGGGTTCAAGTCTCCCTACTAACACCAATGTTGCATAATCAAGAATCATTGGTGCTTGTAGACGTAAAAATTGTTAATATTTATTTTAAAAACGAGTGAACTTTTGTGCCTAAAGTATTATACATACATTTGGGTAAAGCTCTGTCGTTAAATGATACCGCCTTTTGGGATGTGTGTGTACATTTCCCTACGAAATAACTATTAATTTTCAGTCTACAGACTCAAGATTCGACATAAGGGGTATTGAGATTTGGCATAAGGGGTATTGAGATTTGGCATAAGGGGTATTGAGATTTGGGAAAATCTTTTTAATCGGTTTTCGGCCAGAAATTTGGCTCTCAAGGAGTCAAAGTTCAACGATTTGACCTTTGAAAACTCTACCAAACTCCTCCGCCAATTTTGGGTCTAAACACTTGAAATTTTAAATGTAGGATACTTGGTCATGGATCATTTGTTTTGATTTGATTTGAGCCCAAAACAATAAATGTTAAGGGACTAAAATTGAGGTCAAAGTTTTAAAAAATGACCTCTGCGGTCTCTACCAAATTACTCAATTTTTGGTCTAAACATTTTAAATTTTACATAAATGGTATTCAGAGATAGGGTAAGCTTTTTAATCGGTTTGGGTCGAAAATTTGAGCTGCCAAGGGGTCAAAGTTCAAAAGATTCAACCTTCGCGGTGTATAGCAAACTATTCAACCAATTTTGGGTCTATACATTTGAAATTTATACATAACGGGTATTCAGACATGCAGCAAGCATTTTAATAAGTTTTGGGGCGAAATTTTGGCTGCCAAAAGGTCAAAGTTGAAAGAGTTGACGTTTGCAGATTCTACCAAATTTCTCCGCCAATTTTGGGTCTAAGCACTTGAAATTTTAGATGTAGTTAACTTGAACATGGGTAAAACTGTTTATTTTGATTTGAGACCAAAATAATAAATGTTAAGGGGTCAAAATTGGGGTCAAAGTTAAAAAAAAATTACCTTTGCGGTCTCTACAAAATTACTCAGACAATTTTTGGTCTAAACATTTGAAATCTTACATAAAGTGTGTTCACACGTAGGGCAAGTTATGAACAGTACATAGGGCCCGAGCAAAGCCGTGCGGAACTGCTAGTATATATATAATATTCATAAGAAAATTTGCTCTGTAATGATAAATACGATATCTGCACGAAATAAATATATTTAGACGTATAACACTCCCTCACTTATATATCTACATTTAACCTTTACCCTAACCGCAATGAAATATAAATCATCGTTTTACTAACGAATGTTCACAAGGGTCGCTTATCTATATTTGGAAAAGACTGGGCCGCTGATCTCTACTTCGCAACTATGAGTTCGTTGACTTTTATCTAATCTTTTAATTGAATATAAAATGAGTAAGGGGTTTTTTACTCTTTCTCGCCACAAACAATGCGTATTTTCACTTAGACGTGAGGACTACTATTTCGGATCATGTCTAGCGAAGAACTATTGGGAAGTACGCAACGAGATATCTGTTTACGTTACATTTAAAATTTTGCATGTTACTACAATCATGGAAGCTGGAAACAGGAAGGGAATTCCATATCTAGCAGTCTGGGAAATGCCTCCTACTATTTAACTCAAAATGTTGAAGATCTACGAAGACGGAGGCGGTACTATTAAAACGAGTGAACTTTATGCCTAACAATTTATTTTTCTACATAATCACCACCATTCTCAATCCACTTTTGCCAGGAATTCAATGACGCATCTCTAATTCTGACGCACGTCGATGACAAGGGTTGTATTCTTAGTCTCACACCGTCAATATCTGCAACAGAAAGATGAAAATTTCAGGTCATAAATGCATAAGTTCAGTCATCATAACATAACTTTTGGGACGCCCCTCGTAAGTAAATATTAAAACGAATACTAAAAGGAAAACAAAAATGTATTTTATTTTCTGAGGAGGGTGTTATATAACCGAAAATTATTTAAAAAAAAAAAAACAGAATGAAAGGAATCTTACAGAAAATAATATTGCATTGTTTAGCCGTTTTGTTTGTGTGTTTGTTTATGTGTTTGCTTACTGTTGTTGTTGTTGTTGTTGTTGTTGTTGTTTGTTTGTTTTTTTTTGTTTTTTTGTTTTGTTTTTTTTTTTGTTTTTGTTTTTTTAAGAATGGGATACGTGATTGGCTGCTAAGTTGGGTCACACATGCGTTGAGGACTGACGACGACACCATCTTGTTTTTAAGTTTGAAGTTACCGCGGAGTGTCTTTTAGGAAAGCTGATGGTGACATAGTCAGACGCCATGCACAAAAATCTCTGTAAAATCGACCTTTATCTGGATCAAGCCTGTCCTCGTGCAAAGTGGAGACAAAAGTCTATTACAGCGGACCCCGTCACAGCTCGGAAGTAAGGCCAAGACAAAGAAGAAATAAATATTTTTCTAATATGTTATGCAAATTACACGTCCAATTCATTTCCAAATACTTTTTAAGAATCGTATTTAAACGATATTTCCGTTAAATGCGATCAAAGTGGAACTTCAAGGTTTTAGTGTCAGTTTTGTTTACACAGAGATGTGTAAGTATTCGGAAAGTTACGAATACGACATTAAAGTACATTATACATGTAAGGGTCTCAACATTCATACTAAAATTTTCTGCAAGGGCCCGTGGCGTAACAGATAAAGTACTAGGTATTATTCAGTTCTAAGTAACACTCCTCTGAAGGTAGAAGTTTCAGTCGTCAATTCGGGCAATGCTAAAAATACAATTGTGAATTATTTACGACATCAACAGAACGAGAGCATACTACCCCTTGGATTAAATAAATAGTTTCGTTGGAAATTCCGTGCAAATTCCCGAGTTCGAGAGAAAGTCTCCTGGGTTCGACAAAATGTATCTGTAGAAGGTTACATCGACCGAAACGTTGTGAAAATAACACTTAAGACGAGAAAAATATTCCGAATAATTCAAGTACTACAAATTGTCAATCCTCATCTCAAAAGTTCAAAAAATATATTTTCAGATTTGACCTTCGTTTATTATATAAGCCAAATTATTTAGAGCTTTATAATTAGTGCGACAGACAGAACACAAAGACTCAACTCAATGGAAGTCCTATGTGTCCACATGCTTACAAGTGTACTCCTAAGTGGTTCATCTCAAACATTCACAAAAGTCCCGCGACGCAATGTCAGTCGCTTTCACGAAGACAATATGACGCTGTGTGCAGCCGTTTGACGATCCTCTCTATCTTCTTCTTTTTCCGCGGAAAAAGATCATTCAATTTGGTTGTTTTTCTTTAAGTTCACTTGCAAGCAATAAAAATCGACGCTGACACTGGTTGTAGTTTTCGTATAAAATTAATTATTCACAAGAAGAGAAAAATAAAAATAATTGTCTACAGTTTTTCACAGGAGAAACAAAATAAAAAAGAATAAAAATGTCAATTATAATTTCTCCTTAGAGGGGGGTAGTTCGATAGTATTCAACCGATTCCTTGCTTATCGGACAGGTGCTATCGCGGGGTGGTATGGGACGGTGGACAGTCTCCCCCCACACACACACACACCGAGCTCAAGCAGACTCCAGAACTTGAGCTCAAAATCTACTCCAGACTCCAGACTGATTTTTTTCTTTGCAGTACCTTATGTATCGAGGGGTAGTGCACGTCAGAGTGGACGTGGGTTTCCCATCTAACCAACCTTCGCTCACTACGTCATACTCTGATTCGTCCTGCTTAGATAATCAGCCACCTCCCCCATAGATCCCAATAATATAACTTTCCACAAAACAAAGGTTCTTATCGACGATGTTCTCGTGCATCTGACGACTTCGACTTTGACCTCGAGTCAACCTCTAGCCAAACAATTGGCTAGATACCTCCAAATAATCACTTTCACAGCAATATTTTTTCATATTTTCGATTTTTTCCGTCACAAAGAAAATTTATTTCACATCGTTGGCTACGCCATCTCTCTTTCTAGCTGGTAGGGTTACCGGCTATCCTCCGGTATCTGCCATTAAAATGAAAAGGTTCTAATTCATCTCTCGCTGACCCCCTTTTGGGGCAATTTTCAACCATAGCTTTAATTCAGCTTTCCTTACCCTTCCCCTCTGAAGTAAACTCTTGTCATCGTGGCTGGTTGGGTCACATTTGTAGAAGAGCTCCGCCACTACTGTAAAAATGAGCTTCGCAAAATAAAGGCCTCGTTAGCCATGCGCGGTGCGCGCATGCACTGTTAACGACCTTTGTGATTCATTTCTAGACATGTGTCAAGTTATTGTTCGGTGTAAGGTTAGGGTCCTCGTCTTTCCATCGAGAACAAACAAACTTCCATTTACCGTCAGGTGAAATGTAAGGTTAGTATTAGACTTTTAGTTAGGATCTAGGTTTCCACTTTAAGATTGATGGAACCTTTATTTCCTGTTATATAAAATGCGAAATAAATGATATTGTGGAACGCATCGCGGAATTAATTACATCTATTTGTATAAGTTTATGTGAAAGTAGAAATATAAGTGAAACTATTTTTATGCAAACACTCAATGGGATGAATATGTTCGATCTATATATCTCATACAGAAATCAAGCGTTGGTCCCAGAAAACAGACTCCTTGTTTTCTGAGAACATCATAAAATAAAAAGGAAAAAAATACAAGTACCTATCCTTCAATGGCGACTAATAATTATTACACATGTGATATTGAAGTTAATTCTAGCATACATTTTTCTTTTGTTGATTCAATTTTCTTTTTTACCTATTTTTTTTTTTTTTTTTTTGTTCCAATCAAGTCTGGGCATGGAATTTTTTGTAGAATATCCCCGCCGCTAATGAAGTTTTGTGAAAGGATAATTTCAAAAATAACATCGCCATTCACCATTTACCTACTTTTGTGAATCCTATCTAGACACACATTAAGATTAAGATTACGATTAATGTTAGGATTAAAGTCAGTATTAGGATTACTGTTAGGATTTGAGCCAGTATTAGGATTAGGATCTAATGAACAATTGAATCTTTCTCACAACTGCACAAAACGCTGGAAAAACGCCACTGTGGAACGCATCACGGAAGGGTATAAAACTATCTGTATAAGTTTTTGTGAATGCAACTTATAAACAAAACGATTGTTTAAGTAAATATTTAATGATATGAATGAATTTCATTTTTTTAAATGGTTAATAAAATGCTTTTTACTGCAACGCGTATTTTGTCTGTTTTCTTTCCTTTTTTGTTGAGATTTTCTTTTGTTTATTTTTTTTTTGTGAGGTGGATGGGGGATACGGATTTCTTCGACCAAACCCTAATATTTATTATGCCAAAACATCAATCCAAATGATTTACTAGACTTAAAAACGAATAGAATACATTTTTCTTAATTTTATTCGAGTGATATGGCCAATTAATGTATAAATATTGTGATACAGAGAGACAGATCCGTTTATAGAGAGGCGCGGACGCATATATGTACGACATTTTGACTCCACCAGGTCAGCATAGTCTGATGATCTCACGTTTAATTACCCTCAGCCAATATTTTAATTTGTTTTCTTTCATGATCTTGAGTACAAATTAATTAACTCAAGCTCAATAACGTACAATTATTTTAAGCTTTCTTTTATTTCCCATTTAGCGTGTGATTTCCAAGTGTCCCACCATTTCATCTATAAAAGGAAACTCACATCAAGTTTGAAATTTCATTTAGCAAAATAAGCAACATAATTGCCACAAGGTGAATAACTTCAAAGAAAGGAAAACGTTTCTCACGCTTTTCATTTATTCGTTTGTGTCTTATATAAAGTATTTCGACTGACCTTGACCCCGGAAGCGAAAAGCCTATCAGAACTGAGCATGGCTGTTTTGTATTCAAGCATGTTCTTTCTAATTTAATTTCTAATTTATTTTAAAAAGAGTAGATAGTGGACCTTAGATTTACTTCGACAGCCTCATAACTCTCGCTTCCCTTTTTGCTTGTTCTGTTAGTCCTCACAGTCATTTAGCAATGTTTCTGGCAAAGGGGGAAGAATTACTATTTTCTAGATCGGAATCTATCCAGCTAACATTTATCGCTGGTTAGTTTTTTATCTTTAATTACCAATTGTTTTTTTGTGTTTGTTTTTAGCTCTTTACGTCAAGTGGCTTCGTGCATTGCCTGGAGCGATTTTCATAAAACAATAGAAATATTGAAATAACAATTTAAAGCTAAACAACGTAATACTTTATATAAAATTTCTTTTGCTATTATTATTTGAAATTCGACAGTATAAAGCCCTCCTCAGAAGTTAAAATACGTTGTTTTTTTTTTCTTTTTTTGTAATATTTTTATAGTTATTTAGGTCTAAATGTATTTTAACTTTTGAGGAGAGCGTTATATCGGCAAAATAATAATAATAATAATAATAATAATAATAATAATAATAATAATAATAATAATGGAGAGTACTAAGTCACGATAGGATACACGCACATGGCTTCGTAAATTCACGATACTACATGAAAAGTTAATTCAAAACCTGAAAAGATGTATTCACGGGGCAGATGTACCAGAATAGATGATAACACTACTACAAAATTACACACAAAAAACCGCGCCTAGCAACTACAGACCCATAACCGGCTTACCAACCACGATGAAAATCTCACAACTGAGAGAACAAATTTACCACTCCCTTAATAATTATGCGCTTCTTCCCGGGGAACAGAAAAGATGCATTATCTATTATGCATAAACCAAAAAATACTGAAGGGGATAAAATGTAGAAAAAAGAACATAAACGTGGCCTGGATTGATTACAAGAAGGCGAACGACGGGATCCATCAAGAATGGATAATAGAATAGTTGAGGATTTACAAAATACCAGACAAGATTATCAATCTGATAGTAAAAACAATGAGAACATGGAATGTTGAACTGAAAACTGATGGACAATACATAACTAAGTTCAGAATACAATGAGGTATTTTCCAAAGAGATTCCCTATCACCAATATTCTGTATCATAACCATGATGCATGTTAACAATATACTAAATAAAAGCCAGGCCGGATCCAAGTTTACTAATACAAACGATTGAACCACCAGAAACGTTTAGCAAAAACAAATAGGAACCAGAGACGCTAATAAACACAACCGGAATCTTCAGTGGAATTTAGAATGGAAAAGTGCGTATTTTAATTATAAGAAGGGGAAAACTGGATGCAGCAGAAGGTATGAACTACCCAACCAAGAGAGATAAGGAACTAGGCAAATATGACACCTACAAATATTTGAAAGTGCTGGAAGTAGGCACAATTTCAACAGAAATGAAAGAAAAAATAGATAATAAAACATAAGAAGAAAACTCCTGGAAACTAAATTATATAGTAGGAACCTAATAAAATGTATAAACACGTGAGCAGTATCATTAGTATTCTGGACCGTTCATAGGGTGGACCAAGAAGAACTGAGGCATCTCGACCAGAACCTTATGACCATGTATAATGCATTGCACTCAAAACATGATGCTGACCGACTCTACGTGAAAAGAAAAGACGGGAAAAGGGGGACTGATTAGTATAGAAAACTGTGTGAATGACACAAAAATGAATTAGGAAATTATATAACACAGAACACAGAAAGGATAATCACAGCAGCAAGATACACTTAAAAAAAAAAGAGAAACAGAGAGGCAAAAGATTAGACAAGACAAAAATATGGAAAGAAAAACAGCTATACGGACGATTCGTAAGGATAACAAAAATTAAGACGCATGAGAACACTATTTATTATTAAAATGTCTCTAAATCGAAAGTGTTTGCATTTTTAGGAAGGGTTTCCATCTCTCTTATTATCCCCTTTGCATAAAACTAAATTAAACTAAATATAGTCTACATTTAAACACCTTTCTAATACTTGTGCTGCAAAATTTATGATGGTTAATCAATTTGTTTTGTAGCGAATAATATCCCATGCAAATGTATATGTATCAAGCACGCTCAACCTATAATGTATTCATACGCATCGAATTTGGAACAAAAAAGGCGACATTCGCCCATACATAAAGTATTGTTGCCACATCTGGACTAGTGCATTTACTACTAGTCTCTCTCTCTCTCTCTCTCTCTCTCTCTCTCTCTCTCTCTCTCTCTCTAGACAAGGTACAAAAAAAGAGTAACCAATCTAATAAATTCCGCACTATTGACCAAGCTCCAACTTCTGCCCCATCGACGTAATGTTGCATCCCTGTGCCTGTTTTACAAGTGCTTTAATGGAAGTCATTTTACTAACGTAAATACTCAACAAACAGCGAAATCTCATTTTTTCACTGAGTAAGTCGCTAGATCCAGATAGTCTTCTACTCTAATATTCATTCTTCGGACTTTGGAATTCCTTCCTTGTTTCCTGCTTCCATGAATTTACTGACATGTAGAAGTTTAAATGTAATGTGAACAGACATCTCGCTACTCAACTCCCCACAGTCCCTGTTAGACAGTAACCCCTTACGTCCAAATGACAATACGTTTTGTTTATGGTGGAAAATTTTTTTTTTTTTAATTATGCCATTGCATTAAGACATAGGTCACATTTTTTTATCTGTCTTTAATTGCCATTTGTGCCAGGAACGATCGACTTGGCAATTTTCTTTTGGTTTTAACGAATAATAATAATCTTTAATCGCAACTAAACGAAAAAAAAACAGTAAGGCTTTCATTATTCTATGGTGCAAAGCGGAGACTTTTAGAATCGCTGCTACAGACAATATATATATATATATATATATATATATATATATATATATATATATATATATATATATATATATATATATATATATATATATATAAGGTGAGCTAAAAGAAGGTGGACAGCTTGTCTTAGTACATATAGTTGTACCTATACGTGATCTCTAAATAATTGTTGAGATCACGTCTACATACAACTATATGAAATAAGGCAATGTCTATCTATTTTTGGCTCACCTTACATATATATATATATATATATATATATATATATATATATATCGGTCTATATTTATTTATCCGTTTTTAACGGCAACGTATGCTTTAACAGAAACTTAAAGGATTTTCATTCTTTCTGATTCTTCTTAGATGAGCTAATACAGTTTTCTGACATTAGATCGGTTAAGCTTTAGTTTTAAATAGCATTTGGTTTAATCCCTATTTTCTCTCTTCCTCTTCTTCCCTCTCTTTTCTCTACCTTTTCTCCTTCCCTCTCCCCCCTCTCTCTCTCTCTCTCCACTCTCTAATTCTTTCCTATACAGAGTTGAATAATAAATGAAATATATTAGTCCTCGCGCGAAAGTGCAGGACACGAAATGCTTTAAATAATAATAATAATAATAATAATAATAATAATAATAATAATAATAATAGAATAACAATAACAAAGTCTTTCGCTAGCGAGGACTACTATTGAGCGTAACCAGTTATACACTCCTTTTGAAAATTTCATCTCTATTTTTCTCGTTATCTACTGAATATTTTTAATGAAACCTACATGAAATATGTTCCTTATTAAATTGTAAAGATTTTCTATTCTGAAAGAAGTTTTAAAAAATTTAACCTAAAAAAGTTATTTTAAAGTTTTTGTTAAAAAAAATCAGATTTTCTCATTATTCAGACATGTATGACAAAGAGGGAGTTGCAAAAAAGAGTTGAGGTCTGAGGAGAATTACAAACTGAAACAGAAAGAATATTCAGACCTGTAATAATACAAAGAGGGGGTTGCAAAAATGAGTTGTGGCATGAGGAGAAATACAATCTGAAATAGAGAGTAGGAGAGGTTTTATAAATACATACAAAACCACATTCATCTTTTTTTTTTTAATCCAAATTAATAAATCAAATAAAATATAATCTTAAAAAGATACGATGCAAGTTAGAAAAGCATTTCATCCAAGGCATGAAAATTGTTAAACAAAATGTTTTTACTATAGGCTTTAAAATAAAGGTACAAGATTCAATTTGAAATTTATTTATCTTCAAAGTGTACTTTTATACATTTTATAAAGTAAGGTATTAAATTTTTATACTTTACTTTGTAAAATTTATAAACGTACACTTTGAAGATAAATAAATTTCAAATTGAATCTTGTACCTTTATTTTTAAAGCCTATAGTAAAAACATTTTGTTTAACAATTTTCATGCCTTGGATGAAATGCTTTTCTAACTTGTACATACATATATATATATATATATATATATATATATATATATATATATATATATATATATATATATATATATATATATATATATATATATATATATTTGAGGGAATCGAAGAAGACTCTTGTCATTTATTTGTTATATGATCTGTGATCACATTAAGCACTTTAAATACAGGATTTGTATATATAAAAAGTGAATATAATTGAAAAAATAATATTGCTACAGAAATATATATATATATATATATATATATATATATATATATATATATATATATTAATCGGAATCGGATTCGGGAATCGGGAAAATCGAAATTCTTTTGGGTATCGAAATCGGAAAAATTTGTACTTGTTTTCCGATGCCAAAAACGATTCATTAGTTGTACTTTTATTTGATTTTATTTGATCTAATAACAATGATAAAATAATAAATATTGATTGATTTTGAATTGCCAGTAAAACTAAAATCTAAAGATAACCCCCCCCCCCACATACACAAGTGTACTTTTATGTTTGAGAAAATATCTGCACGTTTAACATGTGCCTTTATGGTTATCTGGAAAAATAACACATCTATAGTTAAATATTAGGTGATTTATAAAGAATCAGAATCGGTAATTTCATCGGAATCGGAAATTTTAAACAGAATCGGTAATTGTATCGGAATCGGGAAAAATATTGTGTCGTTGTTTTGTTCCATGTATACAACTAATATAGATCCTGACATAGATGTTTAAATAGTTAGGCACATGTATACAAGAGACTGGGATAGATATACAGATACATAGATATATACAACCTCCCTATATATGTAGATGGCTATATATTTATATGTATATATATATATATATATATATATATATATATATATATATATATATATATATATATATGAATATTTTAAGCCCCCCTCTTTGGGTTGAGCACTGTCGTAAATAATTGGCTGAAAATGCGAAGCTCGTTGTTTGTTTGTTTACGAACAGGGAATTTGAGCACTATAAAAGTGGTGGCGGGTGTCTATTTAAATAGACATTCCGACGAGTTATTTACGGGCGTCGATTCCATGGTCGAGTGGGAGAACTACCGACTGTCAACACGGCGGTTCTAGGTTCAATACTTGGCTTGGGAGAGATGCTAGTCTAGCGGCACTGATTAGTTGTGATACAACGAAACAGGACTTATTGTCGATGACCACAAATCTATATATATATATATATATATATATATATATATAGCAGCAGCCTTCAATCTTGATACTCATTGTAAGGGTGTCAGCGTGTGGCAAGCGATGCGCAATCTTCACCCACACCTCTCCTGAGTCGGAGATAATGCCGAGATAAGCGGAGAGCACATACAGCGCCTAGATTCCCCAAGTGGTCACCCACCTGGTACTAGCCAAGCCCAACGTTGCTTATTTTTGGTCATATGACGAGGATCAGTCTGCCCACGTGATTAGGCCGTATATATATATATATATATATATATATATATATATATATATATATATACACGCACAGAGACGCACATATTAAAAGAGATAAACAGATAGAAACAAGTTATACTATTTATAATAAAGGGAGGGTTGTGTAAATAAGACCAGAAATAACTGTTCAACTACACAAAAGTATGTGGTTGAACAAGTCGACTCAAATATTTGAAAAATTATTTTCTTATGCAGACATTTTATTCAAGTATATTACGTTTATACAACTTTTATAGAAAGAACAGTTCTTCGTTATTTTAGAGAAAATCGAAAAACGAAAATATTGAATTGCAAATGAAACCAATGGTGTCTATCGAATTGCCATCTCGCTTTAATGAACATGTCCAAAAATTACGAAAAATGATAAGGTAGAACATTGATTATTAATAAAATCATTTTCAAAGATAATTTGCAAAAATTATGTTTGGTGTAAGATTTCCAGTTTTAAGAACAGATTTACCTCCCTTTTGTTACAATTAGAACTCACCGGCTTCTGTTTGTTTGTTTTCTTTTTTTTTGGGGGGGGGGGTAAAACTCAATTTTCGCTAATTGTTTCCGGTAATAATTTTCATTAATGATTAATTTTCTACAGTATTGCGTTTCGTAATTTTTGGATATGTTCATTACTACAACATGACAAGTCAGTAGATATTATTGGTTTCACTTGAAATTCAATATTTCAATTTTTGAATTTTGCTCCGTAACAAAGAAGTACCGAAAGAACTAGTTTTAAAAAGAATTTTAATTTCGCTTTTTTTATTTTTATTTAAAATTTGATGTGAACGTGGAATTGGTCGAATCACTGAATTGGAAATCTTCTCTCAATCTAACCACAATATAAAACAACAAATAGGTTTCTTTTCTAGTTGAAATTAAAATTCAAGAAAACGAAGTTCAATAATAAATTAAAGATGTTTAAAAATGTTTATCTACAATGTTAACACGCATTTTCATCTCGAACCATGCACTCTGATCCACTTTCCCTTTCCCCCATATCGATAACAGATTATTTTCATGTCATGCGTCACTGCTTGTTTCTTCGTCCGCCTTTTTCTTAGCTGTAAGCCAATCATCTTTCAAAAATGTTATTTCCTCCTCAGCCCCCCCCCTCCTATTCGATTTGCTCTCAATTTCTCATACCTATTTTCAATTTTAAATAATAATAAAAAAAAAATACCTTATATTTCTGATGAAGTATTGAACAATAAATTCGAAATATTAAATTTTTATCATACAAGTTGGTTGGTACATCAGATTTTTCTATGTTAACTTTCTCTCTCTCTCTCTCTCTCTCTCTCTCTCTCTCTCTCTCTCTCTCTCTCTAGAGAGAGAGAGAGAGAGAGAGAGAAAGTTAACATAGAAAAATCTGATGTACCAACCAACTTGTATGATAAAAATTTAATATTTCGAATTTATTGTTCAACACTTCATCAGAAATATAAGGTATTTTTTTTTTATTATTTAAAATTGAAAATAGGTATGAGAAATTGAGAGCAAATCGAATAGAAGGGGGGGGCTGAGGAGGAAATAACATTTTTGAAAGATGATTGGCTTACAGCTAAGAAAAAGGCGGACGAAGAAACAAGCAGTGACGCATATATATATATATATATATATATATATATATATATATATATATATATATATATATATGCCACATTTTTTAGTTGCTATGCACCTACACTTAATTCATCTGATGAGCTAAAGGAGAGGTTTTACTCCTCTTTACGCGAACAAATCAACAAGGTCTGTGTACAGGATAAGCTGTTTGTCTTGGGTGACTTCAATGCTCGCGTGGGTAGTGATACACAATTCTGGAGAAATGTCATTGGTTCACATGGAATTGGTAAAGTCAACTCAAATGGTGCTCTCTTATTGTCTCTTTGCAGTGAATTCGATCTTTTGCTCACTAATACAGTGTTTCAGCTGCCTAATTGCAAGAAAGCCAGTTGGAAACATCCCCGGTCTAATCATTATCATCTCATTGATTATGTCATTGTACGTCGTTCTGATAGACAAGATATAAATCTTACACGTTCTTACAGCATCGGGGAATGTTGGTCAAACCATAAATTAATCTGCTCCACAGTCAGGATGAAAACCAAAAGCCCTGTTCGAAACCAACGTAACTCTTCCATCAAGAGAATTGATGTAGGCAAGTTGAAAGTTAAGGGGATAATGCACTCATTTCAAAAGGCTACTGATGAAAAGCTGTCCTCCGTTGTATTTGGGAATGATATTGAGGCATCTTGGAGAGAGTTTAAAACTGCAGTGTATGACTCTGCTAAAGAGTCATTAGGATATGTTCGAAGGAAAAACCAAGATTGGTTTGATGAAAATAATCCAACTATCGTCCCACTGCTCAATAACATGCATCAAACCCATCAAGTATGGATTACTGACAAAAATTCTTCAGTGAAACACAAGGCTTTCAGAATGGCCAAAAGGTTGGCACAATCTCGGCTCCGGAAAATGAAACAAAACTGGTGGAAGCAGAAAGCTGAGGCCTTATAAGATGCGGCAGATAGGTGCGATTTTAAATCATTCTACCAAAACCTCAAGGGGGTGTTTGGTCCCATTTTAAGGGGGACATCTCCAATATTTCGTCGGATGGCATTCTCCTCACTGATAAGAAAGAAATTACTAAGCGCTGGGCTGAACACTTTACAAATGTTTTAAACAAAGAATCGACAGTGGATCGAGGAGCGATTGATGATATTCCTCAGAGGCCAACCATCGAGGCGCTTGCTGATACTCCATCCATGTCGGAGATTGAATGGGCTGTGAAGCAACTTTCAAATGGTAAGGCTCCAGGTGATGACGGCATACCTGCAGAAATATACAAATGTGGAAGCCAACTGTTAATCAGGAAACTAAGTGCCCTGTTTTCATTAATATGGGAACTTGGTACCGTGCCACAACAGTTCAAAGACGCATCAATTATTCACCTGTTTAAGCACAAAGGAAATAAGTGTGAGTGTGATAACCATAGAGGAATTTCTCTTTTGTCTGTTGCTGGTAAGATTCTAGCTCGTGTAATCCTAAACAGACTCAATGGTTCAATCTGTAAAACTGTGCTCTCAGAAACCCAGTGTGGTTTTAGGGCAGGAAGAGGTACTGTGGACATGATCTTCAGCCTTCGGCAACTACAGGAGAAAGCGAGGGAGCAGAATAAGGACTTGTTTGTCACATTCGTTGACCTCACAAAGGCATTTGATACCGTCTGTAGGGATGCCCTGTGGACTGTTTTGAGGAGGCTTGGTATTCCGGACAAGATGTTGAATGTGATTGTCTCCTTTCACTGGGGAATGGTGGCGACAGTACGATCTGGCTGTGAACAAAGTGAACCATTTGAAGTGTCAAATGGAACTAAGCAACGATGTGTCCTTGCTCCGATCCTATTTGCTCTTTTCGTTTCAGTGATGCTTGAGACAGCTTTCAGGAACACCTCAGGAGGCATAGGTGTTGAGTATTGATCAAGTGGAGGATTATTTAACCAGCAACGGTTCAAGGCCAAAACCAAAACCTGTGCAGACTGTTCTTGACCTCCTTTATGCTGATGACTGTGCTCTTGTCACCCATAGTCTTGATGACATGCAGAACATCCTCAACAGCTTTTCTGGTGCATGTAAGGCCTTCGGTCTTAACATTAGCATAAAAAAGACTGAACTTATTCACCAGCCAAAATCAAACACTACGTCCTCTTCACAACCAGTGGTATATGTTGATGGTAAAACTTTGAAAACAGTATCTTCTTTTACATACCTCACCTCTATTGTGTCTGATGATGCTAAATTTGAAAAAGACATCCAATGTAGAATTAATAAAGCTAGTGAGGCATTTGGTAGGTTGCGACACAGACTCTGGAACAGCCACGATGTGTCTCTAAAAGTAAAGGTGGCAATCTACAAATCTGTTGTTCTGCCTACTCTTCTGTATGATGCCGAAACGTGGACCTTGTACCGCAAGCATATAAATCAGCTTGACTCCTTCCATATGAGATGTCTGCGTTTTATCTGCAATGTTGGATGGCAGGATTGTGTTCCGAATAGTGAATAACTGGAGAGATGTGAAATCACTGGTATTGAATCATTTTTGATCAGGATACAAATGCGGTGGTCGGGTTATCTTGTAAGAATGGATGACTCAAGAGTTCCTAAGCAACTTTTTTATGGGCAACTGACAAATTCTTGCCGTCCAATAGGGCGTCCCCTGCTTCGTTACAAAGATAAACTAAAAGACAACCTGAAACGTTGTGGAATTTCTCTGAGTTCCTGGGAGAGTGCAGCAGAGGATCGCAGAAAATGGAGGAAGACGTGTTTCCTGGGGACCAAAGAATTTGAACATAACCGCCTTTGTCATAGGGACACCCTTCGTGCAAATATGAAGGCAAAACACAAGAAACATCCACCTAAAAATGAATATGTATGCCATTGTGATTTCAGAGCACGCAGCAAAGCAGGGTTATCTGTTCATTCGAGAAGGCATCTTTGACCTACGAGCATATGAAAGTTCACCATCTGCGGAGGAGTGTGCCGGACGTCTACAGGATTGCAATTACGCATGTGGTGTCACAGATCTTGGGAGCTGCTGAAGATTGCATACTGAACCCTCATTCATCGTCTTCGATGAGAGAATCCGCCATATATATATTAGAAAATCACATATATGCATAACGCATAGCATGTGCTGAGGATACAAAAAAATTGTGAATAAATACAAAATATAAAAATTGAAAGAGAAGTTGAAATTATTTTATTATTAGCTTACATTACGCCATTTTGAATTTAGAAATATAGTCATTAACATTTAAACATTCGTATTAATGAATGTTATTAATTTTTTAAAACTTCTCTTTCAATTTTCGGATTTCGTAATAATGCCTAAATGCATTTTATTTTCTTTTGGTGAATTGATTGTTGCTATTTCTTCTGATGAGTTAAGGGCAAAATAGATTCATTTATTGATATAAAGATTAAATGAATGAGTTTGCGCTACGAAACAGTTACTCTCAAGAATTGTACATGTCAACGTAATTAAAGGAATAAATTGTAATATGGTCAACATCATAAAATTTAGAATATAGATTTTTGTCATTTATTTGTTATATATATATCAGAGTGGTGTTGTGTGTGTGTTTATATATATATATATATATATATATATATATATATATATATATATATATATATATATATATATATATATATATATATACGAATAAAACCTATAACAAAACCGTAATATTTATTTACCGTATATTTCGGTGTATACGTCGACCTTCAGATAAGACGAGGTACAAAATTGGGGCAAATGTTTAAAAAAACTATCATAAACCGGTTGTATAAGACGACTGCTAAGTCACAAAACGGTGTTTATGTAACCTAGGCTAGCGATTGCAACATGCGGTATCTTATGAAATATTGGTTTTTGAAAGATGATTTTTTACTTTAAGGGTCGTCTTATACGCCGGAATATACGGTATTTATAATGCCATGGTCTAAAGGGTCTTTCTATTTTTCTCCTTTACCTTCCTATTGAACTGATGATATAATAAAGTTCAATGTAACTTTTATTCCTCATCTTTTATTTAATATATATATATATATATATATATATATATATATATATATATATATAGAGAGAGAGAGAGAGAGAGAGAGAGAGAGAGAGACAGATAGACAGACAGATAGAAGACAGACAGAGAGAGAGGGGGAAAGAGAGAGAGAGGGGTTAGTTATTTCCAAAATAAATTGGTCTTTGAACAAAAGTAAAATACTCTCTGCTATGAATGTATTTTGAATTAGTTAAAATTGTTATCTTTTAATATATGTCGTTTATTTCAATTGACACTATACTTTAATTAGCTCTTCCATCTATGCGGAAACACTGGAAACTCAGCATGCAAGGTTAAATATAACTAATGTAACCGATTCGTAGCTCTTCAACTTTTTTAGTTAAAAAAAATAGGAAGCTTTACTTTTGGAAAGAACCCCGTATCGCAAAGCGCGCTCAGGACGGCATTCACAGTCATCATTTACCTCTTGCAAAAGTGCATCGAGAATGGTGGTGAGTATGTAGAAAAATTAATATTTGGACGCAAAAGCTCGTTCGTTTTTACGATAATACTCTTGTATTTGTAGCTCTTCAACGTTATGAGTTTTAAAAAATTGGAGGTTTTACTTTTGGAATGGCCTTATAGCATATAGATATATCAGGATAGCTTATATTAAAACCATGCTCGATGTGTAAATTAGCAAATATTTGCTTGTCCTCTCCGTTAGCAAATATGAGTTTGATTAACTTTATTTTTTTACTGTGGAGTCACTATTTATCCAGGCCCAAAGGCCAGTCGAGAATAAGGGTCAATAATGGTTACATTGGATTTGAACACTGTTGTGATGTATTCAACCGGAAGAAGGTCAGCGGAACAGTGTTTCACAGGCAGGCAGTTCTCGGAAAGAAGCTTTGTTCGTGGAATCTGCGTTTAGATTTAGGCATAGATAGAGTGTGGGGGTGAATCATATATAGAGTTTGTAGATAGTCGAGTGCTTTTTTTGTGGAAGTTTCGCAAGATGGGATCATAGATGGGAGTTCAGTCGAGCACTTGTCATGAAAATAACGATAGAGCAGAGACAGACTCGCAACGTATCATCTGTGGGAAAAGGATTACAGAGAAGAGAAAAAGGCATCTAGGTATCGGTTCTTAACTCTATCAAGGCAGGATAAGAAATTAAGAAAAAAGAAAGGGCGTGTATAACCAAGACCGTCTTAAAAGACAAGATGGCCGGTGGGCAAAAATAATTTAATCTGCTGACGTCATCACGGATAGTCCATACCGGTGACACCGGTAGTCACCGGTAGGCACTCGTAACATCTTGAAGTCAGTGTAATATTTCTTTTTTTTATTAAAATGCCTTCACGGTGCATCGTTCCAACTTGCCGAGGAAATTATCATAAAGGACCAAAAAGTGACAGTATTTTAATTTCCGAAAGATAAAGAATTATAATGCAGTAAAAAAAAAAAAAAAAAAAAAAAAGATTTTATACCATCTCCATTCAGCAAAGTAAGTTTTAACGTGCTCCCCCCCCCCGTATTTAACACGATGTAACTATAATTTAATTCAATATTATCATCCTAAATGTTTTACCATTCAAAAGAAGAAGCTTCAAATAAATTGCTAATATTAAAAAAAAAATTTTACAGCATACAAAACTAATGAAAATGCGAGACAACATCGATTCTTTAAAACACGTGTTTTAAAAATCTAGCAAAAATTAATTTTCCTGAAATTTTTCAATATTTAAAAATAAATTATGCCGTTATATATATATATATATATATATATATATATATATGTATATATATATATATATATATATGAAACTAAACTAAAAAAAAATTAAAAAAACGCGCGTTCACTCGTGGTCTTAAACAGTCTTGGCCTTCGGAACCAGATCAAAGTGTAGTATCTGTTCTCCAGATGCTGCATTCTGTTTCTTGTTCTCTTTCAGTGGAGGAGAAATCCTTCACGACTGAGACAATTTTTATTTTTGTACCTTTTCTCCACGTTTAAAAACGACCCTGGTGTCTAACTCTGTCCCGTGGGGAGGCATAGTAAATAGGTACAATTCATTTCATTAACGTAATTGGGTTTGTATTACTGTACACATAGATTCGAAAAAGTTGTCAAAAACAAATATATAACAAATAAATGTTATCAAAGGCAAGATAAGTTACTTTTCTACCAAATATTTTTCGTGTTTTTATTCAATGTAACATGTTTATTCAGCTCGAAAAACATAGTGTTTACCGATGTATTCGAAAATTCAAGATGGCGTCTGATTCTCTCTTTAACACGGTAAGTTTGGAATAAGGTGTTGTAAATAAAAAAAAAACTATACAACATACTATTAAAAACCCGCCGAATATATGTCAACCTATGTCACGGTAACATATATTGAGCGAGTTTTTAACAGTATTTTATCCGGTTTTGTATTTATAACACCTTTTCCCAAACTTACCGTGTTAAAGAGAGAATCAGACGCCATCTGGAATTTTCGAATACATCGGTAAACACTATGTTTTTCGAGCTGAATAAACATGTTACATTGAATAAAAACACGAAAAATATATCCAGTTTGGCAGAAAAGTAACTTATCTTGCCTTTGATAACATTTATTTGTTATATATTTGTTTTTTGACAACTTTTTCGAATCTATGTGTACAGTAATACAAACCCACGTATTTTAACAAACTGAAAATATGGATATAAAAAAATGATTTTGCATGTTATTTTTGTTATGTGGTGAAATAATCTTAAATAAGAAACATGATTTTTTTCTTTAGGTTAATTTTTTTACTGTGCAATATTTCATGAATTTATTAAAAATATTGTTTTTGATTTTGAAAAAATATTGTGGTTCATTTTGATTAAAAAATATTCGTTTTGATTAAAAAATATTCATTTTGATTTAAAAAAAAAGTTTAATTTTAATATTTGTTTATTGTCTTAACTCATATAAAATGTTTTGCTTATGTTCTGCTTCAAATATTCATAATCTTACATGCATAATTTTCATTTAATTATATTAAATAAACTTCAAGTTTATTTCAAATCAAATCGTGTTCATTCACTTTTTTAAAATGTAATTTATAAGTAATTAAAGAACGCATTCTAATCTTTAAAATCTATAATACAACGAAATATTCAATTGCTTATAATATACTTAAACAAATAACTTGTGTTTTTTTTTTTAATTATTTTTTTATTATTAATATTAGATGAGTTTCAGTATAAATCATCGTGTTCTTTCTTTATTTCAATCCAATTTTGAAGTTTTGTAACGCTGTCTGTAAAAATTACTGTTCATTATTGACAGTCTAAGAGTTCCACATATCTTGCTTGTTGGGACCTCGGCGATGACGTCATTTTTTCAGCTGGCCGGCCATCTTTATAACGAAGGCCACGGTATAACGTTATTATTACTTTTAAAATGCACCCAGTGTTGTGTGTAAGTGTTCGCAAAGAAAATAAAACTTTTTTAGATTAAAAATAAATGTTTTTTATTCTTTTCGGTTTCACACGCAAGCCGCCGATACGTTTTCACAACACGACACAATAGTTTCACTCGTTCTTTCTCCTTCCTAGTAAGATAGCAGGTCTTTATATTTTTAGCTATAATCCGCTGTTGTGTGGTAGTAATTCTCTCTAAGATCCTCGATTGGTCGACTCACTTTCGAAGGAGCAAATCCCGGGCATACCTTTTGAATCGCTACTCGTTTTTTTTTTTTTTTTTTTTTTTTTTCATTTTTCTTTTTCTTCCTACTTTTTCTGCGATATTGATGCCTACATCTGCATTTCATTTCGTGACGTTACACGCATGGCTTAAATTCTGACGCGACATTAACTCGGCACGTGAGTCGTCAATATCTGTACGTATTTAAATGACAGAGCCTGCGACTACGTTACACAAGAATAAATTGGAATCTAGTTTCTCTATCTATTTTTTATTTCACCCTTTCTGTCTGTTCCTTTTACTAGTTCGCGTGTTATCTTAACATGAAAACATTCAATCATATTAAATATATATCTATATGTGGTATAAACTTTTATACTTTTCGTATTCTTTTCTATACATTTTCATATATAGATAGATAGATAGATAGATAGATAGATAGATAGATAGATAGATAGATAGATATTCATTCAAACTTATATACGTATTTGTGTGTGCAGAAAAATATAATAGTGTTCGGTATTTAAATGTTCACAAAATTTCTTTTGTTGAAAAACTGGCTTTTACCTCAAAGAAAACTGAATAAAACCAGCAGACCAGAACGGTAAATGTTTTTTTTGTTGTTTTTTGTTTGTTTGTTTGTTTGTTTGTTTGTTTGTTTGTTTTTTCTTAGCTTAGACGAATTTCATTAGCATTTTCTTCGCCGTTCTGGTCTGATGATTTTATTCAAACATATTTTAGCCTAAGGGGTTTCAGGCTAAGAGTGAGCCCCAGAGGGGTTCACATTAATACTCGGGAAATGTCTGGTAGCATTTTTATGCTAATCAATGGATGCTTATCAGGGCGAGGATAAGAGTTGGTGAATGTGAGACAACATCTCAAGAGGGTTGGAGAATATGGGTCAAAAGGGACAGAATTTTATTATTTAAGACAAAACTTGTTGAATCAGAAAAACAGGCGACTCCAAGTTAGCAGCAAATAGTGTCAATTAAAAGTTATCTATTCAATAAATCTTTCAGAAAGTAATGTTATTTGTAATACTAAAAATAAATTCAAACCAGTGAAACAATAACATTTTATTTATTCTTTTAAGCAAAGAATAATTAAGTGTAATGCAAACTTTTTATCTGACAGTTTGTGCTGTGGACTTCGAGTCGCCTGTTCTTTGGATTCACATAAAAGTTTGTTAACATTGGTCTTACAAACAACCATGTTCTAGTCATCTTGGAAACAGCTCTGTGGTCTTGTGTTCCACGGACGTGAAGTTCTGGGAAAGAAACTTCGTTCATGGAAATTCCGTTTAGTTCTCGATACTTAGACGAAGAAAGGAAAATTTGCACATTAGTTGTAGCTAGACGAGTTTGTGATCTTAATGTTACATACAGGAGTGAGAGATCGGAGCTCAGTCGAGCACCTAATGAAAATGACGATAGAGTAGAGAAAGGCTAGCAGCGTCTCTTTTGTGAGGAAAAGGTGGTAGGCAACAGAAGAGAACATTCTCAACAAGGTTTCGAATTTTATCTTGTATTCTGACAAGGCAGATACGAGTTCTCTTTGCCGCATCTCCCTAGATATAGAAACAATACTCCATCTTAGAACTGGCTGATTCTCGTGCAGATAGAAATTGCGTTGGGGAGGGGAGATAGATGTTCTATAGCGGCATAATAATCCACAAATTTTTCCATCAAATATAAGCAACAGATTCAATGTAAATCTTCCATTACAAGTCTGGAGTGAAAATCAGTCCCCGTGGTTTATCAAAGTAAGAGTCAAGGACTATCCATTTATTTAAATTTGAACAAAGGATAAAACCGTGGTGTTTAATTCCTTTCCAATAAAACAAGGATACAAACTTTATTTTGGTGTCACAAATAATGTTAATTTTATTAACACAAACATAATTATAAAAAATCACAATGCTTAGTCGTCTTCCTCAATACACTAAGTCATAAATGTATTTATATATAGTAAGAATGTGTATGCATATATGTGTGTGCATAAGTGTGTGTGCGTGTGTTCATTTTGTCTAGGTGTATGTATGTGCATGTGTATTATCGTATTCTATATTAAAATGCATTTAAATGTTTAAAGAAACGTTCTTTGTTCAAAATGTAAAAATTGTTGTTTTTTACACGAGAATCACCACTTAACAAGGCCCGGAGGCCACTTGAGGATAAGGGTTAATGGGTATACATTAGTCAATAAAATTATAGCGTTTTAAACATAAGTAGTCGGAATTTTGTAAATTGGATTACTTAGGGGGACGGTTCATCAAGAACTTGTTTACGTTGGACTTGAAGACAATCAGATTGTAGTAAGCTGGAAAGCAGGCAATCGGAAGAGAATTCCACAGGCGTGCAGTTCTAAGAAAGAATATTTGTTCATGGAATCTACATTTAGGTTTAGGCACAGATAAAGAGTGTGGGAAATTATTGATAGTGGTTTTGGCTAGATGAGTGTTTTTCGTGAAAGTTGGACGAAGGGGGGACCATAGATTGAAGCTCAGCTGAGCACTTTCCATGAAAATAACGATAAGCAGAGACAGGCTCGCAACGTCTCTTCTGTGGGAAAGAGGTTGCAGGGAAGTTGAAAGGGCATCCCCCACTAAGCTACGAAGTCTATTTTTAACTCTGTTAAGGCAGGATAAGCTGCTTCTAGCAGCTCCTGCCCAGATGTGGCAACAGTACTCCATCAGTGGCCGTACCTGGCTTTTATATAGGTAGAGAATGGCATCAGGAGTGAGATATCTACTGGAGCGGTAGAATGATCCTACCATTTTTCCAGCGACCTTGGCAATGAATTTGATATATGTGTTCCATTTCAGGTCAGGAGTAAAGGTCAAGCCCAGAAGCTTCTCAAAACATGAAGCTTCCCCAAGACGAGAGACATTCATTTCAACCGATGCCAGATTGCATCAGAGCGTAGATGGTGTAGAGATAGAAGCTTGGTTTTAGATGCATTAAAAGTAACAAGTCACCTCTTTGCCCATTGTACCACTTGCTCAAGATCAGAGGAGGGAGAATCAGAGAAAACTTGGTCGTTTACGGTCTTTGATGTGCTACCATAGATTGTAGTGTCTTCAGCATAACTATCTACGAATGATGTAAGGATGTGATTTAGAAGATCATTTATGTAGATCAAGAAGAGAGTTGGGCCCAGGATGGATCCTCGAGGGACTCCAGCATTAACACTGAGAGCTTCTGATTTCTGCCCATCAACTACTACTCTTATGAACCTATCAGAGAGAAATGATTTAATAATCGAGAAGACATTTCCAGCTATACCATAGCTGGAGATCTTGTAAAGTAGACCTTTATGTCATACCTTAACAAAGGCCTTTGATATGTCAAGAGCAATTTCCCTAGGGAGGAAGCCTCCGTCGATAGATTCACTAATCCTATGAGATATAACTGTAAGCACATCTGCAGTAGATTTAGCAGAACGGAAACCATATTGCACATCACTAAGAAGGTTGCTTTTGCTGAGATGGCTGACTGCTTCTCTATTTAACACAAATTCCAGCAGCTTACTCATGATGCACAGGAGACTTATTAATCTGTACTGAGAGGGAGATGAGCAATCACCTGAATTCTTAAATACAGGACATACTGATGAGATTTTCCAAGGTGTTCGGGAGTATTTCTCCTTAAAACAATGCTTAAATAACTTTATAAGTATGGGAGCTAGTTCTGGTTGAAGCTTTTTGAACACTATAATTGGGATGCCGTCATGACCAGTTGCTTTACTGGTGTCAAGGTTTTTGATTAGCTTGGCAACATCGCGTACAGATATCTGTATGTCGCATAGCCTGTTATCAGATACACGAGGAAATACTGGGGGTTGGCGCCTTGGTCATAAAGGGTGGAATTAGCTGCAAAGATATCGGCAAAGAGTTTGGCTTTGTCTGATGCTGACGAGATTACCTCAGGTCCATTGATGATAGTTGAATAAAACCAGCGGACCAGAAGAGTGAAGACTTTTCTAACCTTTGACGAGTTTCATTGGTATTTTCCTCGCGTTTCTTGTGTTCTAGTTTCATACATATTCGTCAGAACTCGGATACGAGTATAGATTTTGCTCAATAGGATTGAGCCAGACACAGCTACAAAGTGTTTTAAGTGATCCACGAGGCGCCAATTCGTGTCGCACACAATTCAGATGTCACCATTCGTGCGGCAAACATGTGCTTAACATGCAGGTTCAGGAAGGCATCTTGCAGTAGGTTGCCCGAAAACAATTATGTGGAGTACTGCCTTGTCACCTACCCGTCAGACAAGTTTAGATGCACTCTTGAATAAACTCGCCTGGCGAGTAAACTCCACATAAGATGCTTTCATGAACAGGCATGTCGAGCACATGTTTGCTGCAGCGAATTGTGACATCTGAAGTGTGTGCTATACGAAGTTGCGCCTCATGGATTATCTAAAACATTCTGTAGTTGGGAATGGCAGTTCTAATGAGCAAATATATATATATATATATATATATATATATATATATATATATATATATATATATAGTTTTTTTCTCTCCAGTACATATATATATATAAATTAAACACGCCCAACTAGGAAATAGCACGCCGCATACAGCACTTGGTCACCTAACTGGTACTAGCCAGACTCATTGTTGCCATATATATATATATATATATATATATATATATATATATATATATATATATATGCACATATATATGCACATATACATATATATATGCATATATACACATATATATGCATATATACATATATATATACATATATACACATATATATATACGTATATATACATATATATATACATATACACACACACATGCACACATATATATACAAACACATACATGCATACATATATATACACACACACACACACACATTAGTTCAGCATTTCGATCCCATCCAATTATGTTCGAGAAAGTATATCTCCCTCTCTCTGCAAAAAAAAAACATCCCCATCTCATCTGGAAAGGTATCCATCCATAAATTTGTGAAGGCTTTAACTCCTTCTTGAAAAACGTAAGGTGGAAGGTTTAATATTACAATCTAAATTCAAAGAAAAATTTCAAACCCTATACGTCTACGGCTGATCAACCACACCCACAATCTCTAAAACGTTCTTTTCCTATCAATTCCCAATGTGGGCCAAAAACGACTGAAAAGAGAGAAGCTAATTTCTACGGGATTAAATCAATTACACACCTAGCACACAATCCCTACCTTGAGGAATTTGAAAACTCTATGATAAGTCTCGTCAAGAGGGTCAAATTTAAAAAGCAAAAGCGCTCTCCTAATCCAGCATCTAGAAAAATTAACAGTTTTTCACAAAAAGTAAAGGCCAAACCACATTTATTGGTCTCAGCTGACAAAACTAAAAATTACTACAAACTCGACTACCCTGCTTATAAAAATCTACCATATATAGAGCTTAACAAAGCTTACAAGGTTGTACCTCTTAACACTTTAGATATGAGTAATGCTGATGAAAAAAAAAACTTTTACAATCGATGAATATTCATAAATTCATGGAAATATTAATTCCAGGCACCCTGGTATATAATCTCAAGGACCACAAAGCCAATTTCGAAGATAATCGTACTATTAGATTAATCTGCTCCTCTAGCTCTTATATTGGTGCAGTGATTAAAAGATATAATTATCCTTTCTGTAATGGAAAAAGTAAGCTTACCACTTTGGCGAAATTCTGATTCGGTAATTAATTGTTTTAATAGCCTCAAAGATAAGCATAGTCTAAGTTTCATTACATTTGACATAAACAATTACTACCAATCTATAATCTCTATACTTTTAAATAAGGCAAAAAAAAATATTCAGATTTAACGGAATTAAGCTGATTCTGTTGGCCAGAGTTCTCTTATTTACTTTGACAATAAACATTGGATTAGGAAGGATACTCCCAATAAAATTGATGTCCTTATTACTAGATTTATTATATTTTATTAATTTCAATTATTGTTCAATATAATTATAACCTTTACTACTTCTCATTGCTTTATAACTATTGATTCGATTGGCAGTAATGTTACTGTTTTTTTATTTACTAGTACTATTGTCTTATTAGTCTGTTTTCCTTTAATTTTATTAATGACAATGGTACTCCAAAATTTTAATTTTAATTTATAGTATAACAATCAATATTATCTCCATATTTCATTTTCATTAATCATTTCCTTTAAATTCTTACTACAATATTTATCTTAGTTTTATTATTATTATTATTATTATTATTATTATTATTATTATTATTATTATTATTATTGCCGCCATTGTTGATATTCTGATCATTATTAATATAGCTATGTTTTATCACTTTTAAATTAAATTTAGCCTTCTTTCCTTATTAATGTTAGGATTGTATAACCTTGTAACGTCTTTTAGCACGCATCGCATCATGCCTCTCTTGTTGTCTAGACGACTTCCGCTGTTTGGGTTTACGCCTACGCATTTGCAATTCTAATTTGAATTGGCCTAATTTTCAAATATAAAGTCTACTCTTACCATTTGAAGCTGGACCAACGATGGGAGCAGTTCATTTGATTATATTTAAGTGACTGAATATCAACCTTACGATTTTAGGGCATTTTCGCTAACTACAGGAGTAATTTTATATTCCTTTAAGCTACATTGAACTTCTTCCCCAATCAGATTATTTTTCACGCTAAAATTAATTTTCCAATTGGATTATTTTTCACTCTACAACTCAACTGCGCTTTCCACTGACTTTAAACTGCTGACTATTTGTTTTTTATTCCTTTGCTTTTGGGATTTAGCATTGAGTGAGTCTTAATGCGCACGGGAGATTCTACTCCCGGTTTATTTTTTTTTTCATTTTCTCCCTATATTCACATGGTTTTAACTGACATGAAAACATTTTTTCTGCAATCTATGACTAACCATCATAAACTGCTGTTTCATGTTATGCCATAACCAGTATATTTTAGCTCGACTATAAAAATAATTTGCTTATTTTTTCTTTCCTCGGCGGAATAAGGACTTTTTGAAAATTGATTTTGGAGTATTCTGTCGAACAATGAATTTACTTGTAAATACACACACACACACACACACACACACATACACATGTATGTATGTATGTATGTATGTATGTATGCATGTATGTATGTATGTATGTCAGGTCATGTCATATGCTACTGGTACCATGTACTACCTGCCTCATGATCGAGTTGCCGGCGACTAAACTGGTTCCCCCACCAGACTTGTTTGGTGAGGAGGGCAGCTAGTCTCCCTGAAGGATTAAAAACAAGACCTTCCAAAGGGCGAATGAACCCTTTTTCTAGGTCAATGGCCAGCTAGCACCGTGTATATTTGTGTGTGTGTGTGTGTGTGTGTGTGTGTGTGTGTGCGTGTGTGTGTGTGTTGGGGTGGAGAGGGCTCCCGTAAGCCGTGGTGAAGGCAACCTTTCTAGGAGAAGCAAATCTCTGATTTAAAAAACCATAAAGCGGGAGACCAGTACCCGCATTAAGCTGGTCTGCAGTTTAATTTGTTGCTGGCTATCTTGCTCTTGCTTGTTGCTGGATCTCAACATTTTAAACCGAGAGAGAGACTTAGCTGTCGTACAAAGCTAAGACTCTGTAACATCATCTTTGTATAGATACTCACTCAGGTACTTGGGCTCATGGATTTTAAATGTCTGAGGGAGTGGCACTCGTCTGACAAGACGTTGCAATCATCATCATCATCATATATGTATCTATGTATGTATGTATGTATACACAGACAAGACAGAAAAGAATATACACTAAGATAAAAAAAAATTTCTAAGATTGATATATGCTTATTTATATTTACAAATAATAATAGTGCTGAAATAACTTTAAGTATCACTAAAATTGCATCTAACAATGTTGTAGCATACTGCGAACCAAATGAGCATCAGACCTGATTGAATTCTTGCGAGGACGAATCGTGGATCAACATGAAGGTCGCCTTAGTCAACGCAAAACAGCAGGAAATCTTTCAATACCTCTTTCTACTCTTAATCGAGTGATCGTACACAAGAGTGAACAAAACCTCATCCAGGTTCCTATGAAAGAACCTTGTGCAAAACCTCTGACATTGTAACATAAGCTGGTGTACATCCCAGAACAGCTTTCGAGTATCTTTACAAGCTGGACTACGATGGTAGAGCTGCGAGAATGAACCCTCCTTTTTGTCCTGTCAGTATGAAGTTCAAATAAGATTGGGCTCGTGGGATGGTGGAGAAAAAGCAGCAATCTGGCACAAAATAAATAGAAAATATTATGATTGTTGACTGATATTTTACTTTGGTCATTCGAATGTAACCAATTGGGGACATGTGTCACATTTGAGGTGTCATTCAGAGCACTCTTACTTGTCTTTAGGAAGTACAAAATAGCCTTCGCAATCTAGTGGAAGACGATCTCTTCCTTTCCCTACAAATCCTTTCTCACCGAAGAGATGTTGCTATTTTTTCTACTCGATCTGTATTTGCATGGTAGATGCTCAGCTGACCTCCAATTTCTGGTCCCCAATGCCGTAAGATCTTGACAGTAATAAAACTAGGGGGGGGTCTTTTTGTTTTGTTTTGTTTTTGTTTTTTTTTGTTTTTTTATGTATATCTGAAATCAAACTGAACTTCCACGAAAAATATTCTCAAGAACTTCCTACTTGTGAAACACAAGTGTTATCGCGAGAATATTTCCATACAAGCTACAACATCGTCGTTTTCAAGTCCATTTCTAACAAATATCTGCCGTCTCTTGAATTAATCATAATTGTCAATCCTTTTATAGTATTGTTCAAAAATTCAACTAAAATAGTTACTAACCCTTGTCCTCAATTGGCGTTTGGCTTTGGTAAGCGTTAAATGATTAATATAAAAATACCTCACGTGAACCGTTTGTGTAAGCGCCTTATGTTTGTTTAAATGACGATGCAAAGAAACGTAGAGTACTAGAAATCTGGTGAGAATTGTTGTCATTCAGATTCCAGAAAACACCACCTATTTTTACCAACGATAGATCACTTGTCTTGTGAGAACTCCTAGTTAGTAAGAAATAATCATAATAATTTAATCAAAATTTAATTGTATTTTCTTTGTTCGCTTTCATTAAATACAAAAATACCATAGTATTATAAACACACCAATGCGCTTATCTCTGTTTATATAGTTTTAGATATGTTTATATATTTCTATGATACATGAATTCCTCCTAAACTAATTAATCGATCATTATGAATTTGCGGATGCAGCTATGATAAGAGTAAGTTGGATAATGTGAGCTACATTTACTTTAAGCAAAACAGGCAAAAATAAAATACCTTCGATTTGGTGAACTTTTAACAATAGGCGTTAAACATCAATTATAAAATATTCTTAAAGTTTCAGCTATTTTTTTTTTTTTATTACATTTTCACCCCAAACAAGGCACATTGCCACTTTGGTGTAGGGGGCTACTATCAGGGGAAACATCTACTGGGGTACTATGTAGGGATTAGGGCAGCGAGATGTTGGTTCACGTTGCACTTGAACTTGTGCATGTCAGTACAGTTGGGGAAGCAGTGACCTGGAATGGAATTCCAAAGTCTAGCAGTTCTGGGGAAGAAACTACTGGAGTAGAAAGATCTTTTACATCTAGGGATCTCTACAGTGTGGGGGTGGGATTTTGCAGCTTGTCAGGTCTGTCGAGGGTGTTCACGTCGTGGGGGCACAAGTGCTTGCAGTTCTTCAGAGCATTCACCATTATAATACTTGTAGAACAGGCAGAGGGATGCAACGTTTCGACGATGGGACAGAGGCTGAAGTTTAGATGCCAGTTTAGGGCCTATCAGATTTACGACTCTCTTTTGAACCCTGTCAAGGAGCGAGAGACTAGTAGCCGATGCACCGGCCCAAATATGACAGCAATACTCCATACATGGGCGAATAGTGGCCTTATAGAGGTACAGGATACTTTCGGGTGTTAAAAGTTTTCTAGCACGGTAGAGAGAGCCCACCTTCCTTGCAGCGGCCCTGGCAATGCCCTCGATGTAATTGTTCCAACTCATGTTTTCATAGATTGTTTGTTAACCATGAACACTTATCATTTAAACATTAAAATATTTTAGATTTGCATTGAATTTTAATATACAGTCATTAGGCACAAATAAAGCAAGATTTCCTGAATTTCTATTTCTTCTTAAGAGGCCTTAAGTTAAAGCCTTAAATGTTAGACATTTTCTAGAATCTAAATCATATTATGGATTTTGATCAAAATTGTAATGAGGATTCTAGGCATAAGGTTTAGTTATGCTATATCTTGATTTAAATCCCCATAAGGGGACATAAATATCGTAGCAAACTGTTCTGTTTGAGAAATTAATTTTACCTCTCCTCTACTATCTGTATAATAATATGAAATACGATAATATATGATCTAATTATTAAAACTCATTATGTCTATCTCTCTTCAATTTTTGGTCCCCACGACAAAAGGAGGATGGACCTGGAAATTCTACGTTCATCCGTTTGTTTGTCCGCACTTTCCTCAATAACTACGCCTTGGAATTTTCGGAAATCTTGCACAAACATTAAACATGATATGAGTAAAAAAAAAAAAAGTAACAGAACGGATTTTTCAGGAAAACTCCAGTTGCTCCCCCTCGGGGTGCCTTTCGAGTTAAAATGGCTAAAATTGGCACTTTTGTGCTTATTAAAAAAAAATTGATGCCTTGGATTTTATAAAACTTTCTGAAAAGTTGTAAGTAACTGATTTCTATATAATTTTCTTTATCTATACTTTGCGATAACTCTTGGGTGTGCCCCGGGGGCTTTTTTAGGATAAATAAAAACACTCCATTTTTGGAACTATTTTACTATATTTGTCCAACATTTTCTGTGTAGGTTCATTTAGCAGTTTTGCACGATGCTGAACTCAAATTTAAATATGTTAAGGCTTTGGGGACTTTGGGGGCTAAATTGTGGGGGGGGTCATTTCTTTTTTTTTTTTTTTTTTTTTTTGCATGGTGCAGAACTCAAATTTGCGTGTTAAGACCTAAAACTACACCGTTTGTTCATTTTCACCAGGATTTGACGTCCCATGGGGACTTTGGGGGCTAAATGGGGGCTGCAAATTCTGAACTTGGTCATTTTTTATACCTTGTTCACTGTACACGCACGGGAGACCATGCATACTTCACTTGTTCAAACTGCATTTCCTCCGAGACGTAAGGTCTCAGAGCGGCGTGCGGCGGGTCATTTAATTTTTCAATTATTTTTCATACGACTGATGATACCTAACAACTAAAGGCTAGAGTGCTAATTGTTTTGATTTCGATTCTAGCTGATGGCACCCAAGTCATTTTTGTATTTTTGAAATCACTCCTATATATTGGGTACAATATAACAATCAATAGAGAATCTATAATATTAAGTACGAAATATCCATAAATTAAAATATATTCAAGCGTATTTCACGACCGGACTACGTCGGGAACCTTGCTAGTATAATATATAATGTTATATAATAAAATATTGAATCCTATATAATATTATTATACATAATAAAATATAATATATTATAAAATAACGTCTTTTAAAAAGAAAATTTAAGTTTGGGACAGATTATGGCACCTGCCAAATTACACTTTATGGAAAAAATATTTTATTACTGTTGAAAACACTATTTCAATATTTTTCGGTAATATTTTAAGTAAAGAGACTGATAATTAAACTAAAGAGACCTTCGGAGCACTGTTAGGACTATTATTACCTTGGCCCATCAGCAGGTTGTTAGTGCTGGATCTCTAGGCACGGGGTATTCGTAAAATCTGGGCACCTGCATAAAAAGAAGACATAAATGTATATTTGGTTCCTAATGCAGCAAGATGTGCCACAGGGCAGAAAGTGGGAAAAATCAGCTCCCTGGTAAGGAGCATTCAGGTCGACTGCAAACATAGCCGAGAACAGATCTATCGGCATTAAAAAAAAATGTTCCCCTCCACGAAGTTGAATGTAATGCCTGAAAGGGCAAAACTCATAGGACTGAACCGAAATATCCCTCACTCCGACAAAGATCTGATGATTCAAGTAAAAGCGTAGGTTACCAGAATAATCCCAATATGCACTAAAGCAAGTATGTTGTGATAGCTTACCTCAGTCTCGAGATACAGTACGAGGGGCGTGCAATAAGTAATGCCCCTGACCCAATTGTCTGATCTAGCAGAAATTTTGCATGTGTAATGATTTATATCTCTACGGGTTATGTGGCAAATTACAGCTCTGAACTAATTGTGGATTCTAGTTTACAAGTGTTTGAACTGAGTCAGGTGTGAAATGGAGCCTGTTGAATGTCGAGCAGTGATCCGGTTTTTGTATTTGAAATGACGCACACCACAGGAGACTTTTGATGAAATGAAAGAAACTTATGGTGATAATGCCCCATCATATGACCTTGTAAAACGCTGGCATCGTGAATTCAAACATGCACGGAAGTCTGTAAAAACAGCTCTCAGACCTGGTCGCCCCACTTCTGCCATTGATGAGGCATCTGTCCGTCAAGTTGAGGCTGCCATTTTGGAAGATCGGTGCATTACTATTCGCCAAATAGCCCAAGATGTCAAGATTAGTACGGGGTCTGTGAAAACTATCATTCATGACCATTTGCATATGCATAAGGTGTCTGCCAGATGGATTCCCAGGTTGCTCACACCATTCCAGAAGCGAGAATGCGTCGAGTGCTCGATGATGAATTTGGAGATGTGCCAAGAAGATGAGTGAAAGTTTTTCAAAAGACTGATTACACAGGATGAAACCTGGGTCCATCACTATGATCCAGAGATCAAAACCCAGTCAATGCAGTGGAAGCACTTGGACTCACCACCTCCAAAGAAGGCAAGGGTGCAGCCCTCCGCTGGCAAGGTCATGCTCACAGTCTTCTGGGACCAGGACGAAGTAGTGATGACAGATTTCCTGGCAAAAGGCACCACAATTACAGGAGCCTATTATGCTTCACTTTTGAGAAAATTAAGGGAAGCTATCAAAATCAAGAGGCGGGGCAAGATCAGCAAAGGCGTGTGGTTATGAAATCCTTCCCCATCCTCCCTACTCTCCTGACCTTGCACCCTCTGACTTTCACCTCTTCCTAGCCATGGAGTTGTTTTTGAAAGGAAAGCATTTCCCAGATGATGCAACTTTGATTTTTGAAGTCACGTCGTGGTTGGAAGACCAACTAGGGGTGTTCTACAAAAACGGTCTCCAGAGCTGCATCAAACGATGGGAGAACTGCGTAACTCTGGGTGGTTCCTATATAGAGAAAGACTAATAACTGTGCCAAGTTTCGTTGCTCTACTTCTATGGGAAGTGGGTCAGGGGCATTACTTATTGCACGCATTAATATATACCCTTGTAAGGTGTGTAAATATGAAGCAAGGTTGCGCAATATCCAAGCACACCTCTCAGTTGAAACAGCCTGATTCCATTGGCAAGTAGAAATCCAGAATGACTTAAAACAATGCTGATAAGTGGAGAGCACATACAGCACCTAGTATTCCCAAATGATCCCCCACTTTAGTATTGAACAAGTTTGATGTTGCTTGACCAGTGATAACTGGTGAATGTTCGCTTATTCCATGCATGTTTTCTATCAAAAATACAGTTAGATTCTCAAGTAGAAATGAATTAGAAATTTTATACTATAAGGACTGTTCCAAAAGTAATGTCTCCTATTTTTTATTCTGCCTGAATGGATTAGAGGGAATCGCAAATGGCATTTTTATGATTACTGAACTTATTCATTATGAATGCATAAGTTCAGTAATCACTTTTCTGTTACAGATATTGACGGTGTGAGACTTTAAGAAAGCAATCTTTGTCATTGACGTACTTCAGAAGCAGAAATGCGTCATTGAATTCCTAGCAAAAGTCCATTGAGATTGGTGGTGACAATATAGAAAAATAAATTCCGGAGCACAAAGGGTACGTCGTTGTAATGGTACTACTCCTGTCTTCGTAGCTCTTAAACTTTTTGAGTTTGGGAACGACCCTCGTAAAAGTTGTCATATGTCTGTCTGTTTGTCTGTGCAGGGATGCAAGTGAAAGCAAAGTCATATACTAATATAAAGTAAAGGCTTTCTTAAGTAAACTTTCTGCAAGGAAACTGATAGTGTTGTTTATATTTATTTGAAACGAACAGCGATCAGCTAAAATGACTGAAGAGTCTGGTAAATCCAAATATAAACCAATGTTTCTGAAATTTTCAGATTAGGATAGTTTATTTGTATTATTTGGATTATTGGGATTACTGTTCTCATCTTGAGTGTTATTCTCACAACGTTTCGGTCGATGTAACCTCTGACCTTCTTCGGATGTATCTTGTTGAGAACCAGCACGGAACACTTTATTTGGGTCCTGGATATGACCTTAAACTATATCCGATAGTGAGGTCCCAGCTTGCAGGCTTTGGGGGTGGGGGGTGGAGCCACCCTTTAATTGCCATCGCTGAGCAGAGTGGTAGTACCTATTAGGTTCCCAACTATTGGTCAAATAGAAACAGATTTGAAAAAAAGCAAACAAATATATTCTATTGAAAAAATTGTTCTTCAAAATCACTAGATTCGACATTAAATAACCTGAAAAGGGTTGATATGCTGTAAAACAAAAACAACCAACCAACCAACTTTATTTAATCCACGACGGTAGCGTATTCTGGTTCCTTTAGCCATGATCAAGTAAAAACTCTTAAGTAATTCACAATTGTATTCTTAGTATTGCCCGCACTGAGTATTGAATATGACTTACAACTGAATTTAATTAGTACTTTATCCGCTGCGCCACGAGTCCTCAATGTGAGGGATACTTAGAATACAATTCCGAATTGCTTAAGACTTCTACCCGGTCATACCTGTGAGAACAAGCGCATGCTACCCCCGTTGATTAAATCAAGAATTCCGTTCGAAATTCCGTACAGATTCCGGAGTTCGACAGAAAGATTCTCGAATTCAATAAGATACATATAAAGGTCAGAAGTTACATTGGCTGAGTCCTTGTGAGAATTATATATATATATATATTCACCCCGAACAAAGCACAGTGCCACTTTCATGTATCAGGGACCTAAGTTGCACCGTACTATGTAGGGAGTTAAGTAGCAAGATATCTGTTTACATTACACTTGAACTTCTGCATGTCAGTACAGTTATGGAAGCTGGAGCCCGGAGTGAATTCCAAAGTTTAGCAGTTCTGGTGAAGAAACTATTAGAGTAAAAGGCTTTCTGACATCCGGGGATCTCTACTGTGTAGGAGTGAGACTTTGCTGCTTGTCGGGTTTGTCGGGATTATTTACGGCAAGGGGGTGCAAGTGCTTGCGGTTCATTGGAGCATTCACCATTAAAATACTTGTAAAACGGGCAGAAGGATGGAACATTTCGTCGATGGGACAGAGGTTGAAGCTTAAATGACAGATCAGGACCTATCTCTTTTGAACCCTATCCACGATTGGGAGACTAGTAGCAGCTGCACAAGTCTAAATGTGACAACAATACTCCATACATAGGCGAATAACACTCAAGATGAGAATAGTAGTCAGAATAATTTAAATATTTTTTTTAAGTGTTATTGAACAATAGTTGGGGCAATTGCCTTATAATGGTAAAAAATATGTTTACTAAAATAATCTTTCATTTTAGCTAAATACGTTACACACAATCTTTATTTTTTTTATTTTTTAACGCTAATATTATGTTCTTTTTCCACCCGGGCAACGTCGATAATATTTGCTAGTAAATAACACAGAATGATGAAAATAGAAACGAATCTTACCTTACGTGGTTGTTTTAACTCGAGTGGTGAAAGCTGTCAACGCAAACGCACCCGACAGCGAATAAACGAACACTCACTCGGTTAGACCCGTGTAGAAAAAAAAAAGAGCAAATTGTAAAGATATATAAATGTCAGACGAACACAAGACGGCGCGCACGATTGGTCTATAAAGTAAAGAAAAATAGAACTTCCTTATTATTTTGCTATCTTCCTCTTTCTTTATTTCTTTCTTATTTTCCTTTCGTTTCTTCTTTTTTCTTTTATCTCCTTATCTCTTTGTTTGTTGGGGTTTTTTTTTCATTTTTTTCTTTCAATGTCCTTCTCCCTTTCTTTCTTTCTTTCTTTCTTTTCACTGTCATCTACTGAACAAGGAAAACCCAGTGAAACGGAATTATTTCACAGATCGAACGGATCTGCTTGAACTGTATTTATATATATATATATATATATATATATATATATATATATATATATATATATATATATATATATATATATATATATATATATAACTTTTTAAAAAAAAAAAACTTGCCTGACGTGTTTCTTATAACTGCGAAGTCAAGTTTAACATTAGTTTGGGCGGTTTGATTATTTTACTAATAAATTTCTTTTTTTTTTCTGGAGTTCGTTGCTGTTTTCTTAAACAATGGAGTCACCGCATATTAACGTCCAAAAGCCATTCGAGGATAAGGGTTAATAAGTGTCAGGAGGTCAGTGAAACAACACTGTAGTGGTAGAAAATTGGGTAGAATTTGATTATTTAATAGAACGCCTAAACAAGAACTTGTTTACATTGGGCTTGAAAATGATTATGTTGTAGCCAGTTGAAAAGCAGCCCTGCAGTATAAAGTTCTACAGAGGGACAGTTCTAGAAAATAAACTTTGTTCGTGGAATTTGCGTTTAGTTTTAGGCACAGATAGAGAGTAAAGGAAATTGTTGACAGTGGTTGTGGGTAGACGAGTGTTTGTTGTGAATGTTTTGCAGGATTTGACGGGAATAAAAGCGAGGATGTTTGATGTTTTAAAGTATATTTTCAAATCTGAGTAATTCGAAAAAAAAAACTCTTAAATGTTTTTCTCTGCGAACGTATAGTTACCACAAGAAAAGAATGAGACCGTCTATCCGGACATAATAATTAATTATTATTGACAACTTTGTGAAGACAACGAAAGATGAAGAGTTCGTGATGATAGTTCAAATGGTTCAAGAACGTTCTAGTGAAAGAAATGAGTTTACTTGTAAGAAATTGAGTACACATATTTGTTTCAACTGGCGCCGCGTGCGTTTACTGTGTGTAAATGAGATAGCGATGAACATGTGTATTCATGTGCCTATTTTGTTAGTGATAGAATTCTGTGTTCACTGTCTATATGTGTTCGTGAATTGCATTTCTCCTTGCATTTCTCCTTGCATTTCTCCTTGCATTTCTCCTTGCAGTTCTCGTTGCATCTCTCGTCGCATTTCTCGTGAGCTTTCGCCTCAAAGGTGGCCGACGTGATTAAAAAAAAGTTTTAAAAAAAAAAGAAAAACGCTCTGTTTGGGTTTTATAGTACTCCCAAGATTTCGGTAGTGAATACTTCGTGCTCTCTGATTGGTTGAAAGAATCTTCGAATTCATGTGTCCAATCAATAGTCGATACACAAGAATAACATTCACTACCTCTATTATTTGAAACATTTGTATCTCAGTAAAATTAAAGAAGAAAATATATGCTGTTAAAATTTTTCATCTCGTTTGTAGGCGTTTGTAGGCAGGTTATTGGTCTATAATTAATATAAATTATCTCTTATCTTTGTCTTTTTTTATTAGTGTGGTTCTATCTATAGTCATCTACTCCATCATTACCGTTTCGTGCATACATCTTCGTAGGTTTTATATTAGCATTTTATGTGAAAGGCATGTGAACTTTTTAAACCGAAATTCAAGCATTCTATCGTGTCCGGTTGATTTTGAGTTGTTATTTTCAGTAAGGTCATGTTAAATGTTTCTTCATTAATTTTGGTGTACGTCCCTTTTTTCCATCTCCTAAGAGCAGTTTACGTTTTTCAAACATTCAGCATTCTGTTGCGCTTTTGATGGCAATAAGCCTTCCAAGGTCCCAACTTTCGTCACACTCACCCAGTGGATGTCAGGTTAGTGCTTTCTCTCCTCGGTCTTTCCATCCTGTTTGACCCTTTGACTATTTAGTGCGGTGCTAGTCGTACTGATTCTATAGTTTTGGGGGGAGTGGGATAGTCAATTTACAATTTTGAGATTCCAGTTTTCTTGGTTGCGTCTTTTTGTTTCACTTCTGTTGCGGTCTCTATATGTTCGATTAGCGTTTGTAACCCATGTCGATTAGTTTCCGCACTCGAGGGTTTTCCTTAAGTTGTCAACTGTTTTCCGTTTCCGTTGCATAGACTCGATCTTCCTGTCGATTCTGATTTCTTTTTTTTTTTTTTTTCAAATTCTTTTGGCTGTTCCTAGTGATTTTACAATTATTGTTATTATATTGATTTTCTTTATGTTCCATATTCATTTCAGTTCTCTGGCAAGTTTTACATATTTGTTTCGTTTTTCTGCTTCTTTGATCTTCACCCTGTATTATCATATCAGTTAGGTGATGTCTTCAAACTGTCTGTTCTAGTCTCCGTGTTTTTTTATTAATGATATTAAGAATCTTGTCGCATATTTTGTACATTCTTAGGTATTCAATTATCCACGCTCGTGGGATTCTGCCATAGCCTTCCTTGTAATCAATCCATGCCATGGTTATGTTCTTTTCCTTGTATTTTTACCTCGGCCAAAATCTTTTTATCTATGTATAAGTCGCATGTCCCTTTTTTTCTTTTCCGGCATGCTTTGTGTTCCTCAGGAAGTAATTCACGAGTGTTATGAGAAAAGTATATCTGTCCTCTCAGTCATGCTGTTAAGTTTTTCCATATGGTTGGTAAGCAGGTTATTGGTCTGTAATTTTTGGGGGTCGGCCCTGTTTTTAATGTCTGTTTAATATTAACGTAGTTCTTCCTTGTGTCATACATCCTGGTACTTCTGTTTTACAGGTGTATCTTCTATGTCTTTGTATCAGTCTATCATATAGTTTCGTAAATTTTTTTAACCTTTATTATTATTATTATTATTATCATTATTATTATTATTATTATTCACTAGAAGTTCTCACACAGGTCATCATCAATGATTACTGACTGATAATAACCGACGGTTTTCCCTGGAATCTGGTTGACAGCAAGTTCTCCAGATTTCCAATACTTTCCACTTCTTTTGATAATCTTTTTCAAATGTGTATCATCGCAACATTATCGCTTATCACTGGTTTCTGGCTCTCAAGGACCATTGGTCTTCACTGGAATTTAGGTGGCAAAGCATCTCTAAGCGTCTCCAAGGTTCCAGAACTCTTCACATTCATCCAGTGGAAGTCTGGTTAGTGCCTTCCCTCGGCCTTTCCTTGCCATTATTATTATTTACTCACTAATAGTTTTAGCATAAATCAGTAGCAATAACTGCTCACTGACAATAAGGAGTGATTATTCTTGACAAGAAATCTCCTTAGATTTCCAGCATCTTCTTTCAATAAACTTTGCAAATTATTTTTCATTATCACAACAGCTGTTTATCGTTGATTTCTCGCTGGTAACGACCCCTGGTCTTCTTTGGTCTCAGTACTCTCTGCACTCTTCCGATTGAAGTCTTGTCGATGCACTCCCTCTTTGGGATTTCCATCCTCCTTGACCTTTCACGACAATTTTATGTGTCAATAGCAGAGGCTGGTGTCACCACATGTTTGTTTGTGTGTGTGTGTGTGTGTGTGTGTGTGTGTGTGTGTGTGTGTGTGTGTGTGTGTGTGTGTGTGTGTGTGTGTTTAAGGGAGAAGGTAGTTTATGGGATTTTTGACAATTTCAGTAGTCTTGAGCTCGTAAAATTATTATTATTATCATTATTATTTGTTGTAGTAGTAGTAGTAGTAGTAGTAGTAGTAGTAGTTCCTAATACATTGAGTCTGGGAGATATTTTCGGAATACTAGGCGTTGTTATATAGTTAAAGCGTGCAGTCCTCATTCTAGAATGGATAGAATAGCGGATTGCTCAGAATTATCGACAGAACTGGTTGAAGCATTGCTAGATTAAGGGTTAAAATATGACCCCGATTTAAAACGGAATTTAAGATCTGGCGTTAATTCTTACCGAACGGGTCTATAGTCTCTTGTTCGGTTCAGATTTGAAAGCGAATAGACGTGGAAAGCGCCCGCTCGTCTAAAGTCTTAATATGATGAGGAGAGGCGAGTGATGCATTTGGCCAATCATAATTAGAAATCGCTCCCCTTTCCCTCTTTTTCTCTTTCATCCCCCTCCTCTTTCTCTCTTTCTCTCTCTTTTAGCGAAGTGTATATCTATTCGTCTCTCATTTCTGTAAATGGTGTCTGAGTACGCAAATAAATCCTCCAAATAAAAAGATCTGTATTCTGCAATTGGATCGAGGATGAAGTCGATGACATCACGCGTGGGTCCCAACAACACAAGAGTGTATAATGAGAGTGTACACACAATGCGACATCACTTCGCAACACTGTTAATGAATACGAATCCCGGGTGTATAAATGGATACTGGCTTTGCTGACAGTGTTACCGGTGATAGACTAGTGTCATGTTACAGGATTGGTTCAAACGATCCGTTCGGGATTAACAACCGGGATTAAGAATAGGTATTAGGTATCCTTTCCTTTTAGTTGTTCTCTTTATTGATTAGATTTTGTCTTAATCTGTTTTATAAGGATGCATTGTTGTTGTCAAAACTGAAAATAAGGCTGTTTTAAATTTTTTTGGATTTGTTTGTTTTTTGTTTTTTTTGTCCTTTTTGTTTTTGTTGAGGTTTTTTTTGTTGTTGTTGTTTGTTTGTTGTTTGTATGTTTTTTTTTGTTTTTTGTTTTTTTGCTTTGTTTTGTTTTTTCAATCCGAGACGATTCGAAAAATAAAATCAAAGGTTTTTTTTTCCATCATAGAAAAAATAACATAAATCAAATATTACTATAATGCCTATTTACTTGCCTCCCCACAAGATCGGTTTTCAATGTGGTGAAAATCCAACTCCCAAAAAGGGACACTGGATAGGAACAAAAATAAAATCATCTCAGTCATGAAGGATTTTTCCTCCACTTCCCGAGGACAGAAAAAATGAAGTGCAGCATCAGAACAGATACTGCACTGTGATCTTGGCTCGAGAATTTGGACGTGTCAACAAGATACGAAAGCATCTCTTTTATACAACTAGGATTTGGGATGAGGAGGGTTATAAAAGGAGGGGTGTATGAAAGCAGAAAAACGACATTTACCATGGGAGATGGTGACGTAACGTTAATTTAATGAACGTCAGTGCCATTGCTGCATCTGCTTCTCTGAAAAAAAAACTGGAACAGCAAGTATGTATCAGGTTGTAAATATGTCAGTGTTGCAATTTGTTCATGATTAGCTATTCTATACGAGGACACACACATACGCGCGCACACTCACACATCTGTATGTGCGTGTTTGGCTCAAACTTCTGTCACTGGGATCCCAGTTTCGAATCTCTCTCACTCTCATATATATATATATATATATATATATATATATATATATATATATATATATATATATTAGGTTGGTGCAAAAATAATGTTTTTATATATAGTTGAACGTCAAAAAACAACATTATTTTTGCACCAACATTATATATATATATATATATATATATATATATATATATATATATATATATATATACTAATAGGTCGCCCGGCGTTGCCCGGTCGTAAAATATGCATTAATATTATGCTTTCATGATTGCAGAATTCTTACTAATTATAAACAGAAATAACAGTAAGTTCAGAACAATAATCATTAGATCTTTAAAAAGTGTTTTTAAGCCTACATAATCTTAACATAAATAATATGTTATGTTAATGATTAACGCATGCGTACTCGTGAAACCGTTGAAAAACATTAAAAAAATCCTATGAATTCCAAGTAAAAACATTTCAATTTTGACCTATTAGCAACCCTGGATGAAAACCAATTAAGACGTTTTCCACATGTCTGATTACCATATATACCAAATTTCAAGCCTGTAAATCCAAAGTATATATTAAAAAAATCGTATATAGTAACATTTGTAGCAGTATATAGGTTGAAAAGTGTCCTTACACACACATTCTCTCTTTTATAGATATACTAGCAGGCCGCCCGGCGTTGCCCGGTCATAAAATACACATAAATATTATATTTTAATTAATGCAGAATTCCTCTATATTATAAACAGAAATATCGTAGGTATTGAACGTAACGTTAAATTCCGTTAAAAAATGAAGTAAAGAAACGGAAAAAACAACTAAGACATGTGCATGCGAGTATTATATTTTTTTCTAAACAGTTCATTTCTTGTAAGAAAAAACATATGTGAGCTAAGATCGAAATGAAAACCTAATGACAGTGAGTCAAGTATGATAATCATAACAACAGCTTGACATGACTTTTAAAGAGTATTTTCAAACCAGCTCATACTTAACTGTTATGTTTCACAACCGCGCATGCGCAGTCGTAACATAGTTGAAAGCAGATAAGAATCTGCTAGCCTCCCACGTACCAATTTTTCAATTTTTATCCCTTAGCAGAACTTTTTCTGAATGAAAACCGATTACAAAATTTTCTACGTGTCCGAATGCTCTATATACCAAATTTCAAATCTGTAGATCAAAAATTCTTCGATTATGTAGGTTGATAAGTGTCCGCACGTGCGTGCGCGCGCACACACACACACACACATATACACACACTTAGATAGATAGATAGATACATACATACATGATGATTGAAACGTCTTGTCAGACGAGTGCCACTCCCTCAGACATTTAATATCCATGAGCCCAAATGCCTGAGGGAGTATCTATACAAAGATGATGTTACAGAGTCTTAGCTTTGTACGACAGCTAAGTCTATCTCTCGGTTTAAAATGTTGAGATCCAGCAACAAGCAAGAGCAAGATAGCCAACAACAAATTAAACTGCAGACCAGCTTAATGCGGGTACTGGTCTCCCGCTTTATGGTTTTTTAAATCAGAGATTTGCTTCTCCTAGAAAGGTTGCCTTCACCACGGCTTACGGGAGCCCTCTCCATCCCAATACACATATACACACACACACAAATATACACGGTGCTAGCTGGCCGTTGACCCAGAAAAAGAGTTCATTCGCCCTTTACATACATACATACATACATACATACATACATACATACATACATACATATCTGTTTTGTGTTTGTGGGAAATAACCCCAGCAAAGTGTTCGATTATAAAGAAAAAAATTCAATATAAGAGCATAATATTTATTTATTTAAAAACTTTACAGAAGGTCAGAAAAACATCGATACAGCCATTTTCAAATCCAATATAGCGAGGGGGTAGTTTATAGTCGAGAAGTATTGGTTCCTCTTCAGCCTTCCGAAATAGAAGACCGCATGTTTTTATTTTTTATTTTTAGCTCGCAAATTATTTATTCACTTGTTTATTTATTATTTTTATATGAATTTATGTCTTTATTTATTTAATAAATTCCTATAAAAATAAAAAAGATAATAAATAAACAAATGAATAAATAAATGAATTGCAAGCTAAAAGTAAAAACGTGCGGTCGCGATTCCTGGAAGAAAAATAGAGAAGCTAAAGAGAGTTCAATATTTCTCGACCATAAACTGATTCCTCTATTTTTCTGACCTTCTGTAACGTTTTATATATATATATATATATATATATATATATATATATATATATATATATATACACACACACACACTAGTCGTAGTCGCTACCACTATGACTTGAATTTTATTCGAAAATTCATAAAATGTAACACATTTTAAGAAAATTTTCTTACTTCTATAATAATATTATTATTATTATTATTATTATTATCATTATTATTATTTCTGTCGTTGTTATTGTTATTGTTGTTGTTGTTGTTGTTGTTGTTGTTCTTCTTCTTCTTCTTCTTCTTCTTCTTCTTAGGTAGAAGTAGTATTATTATTTATCATTTTTATAGAAAATTAAAGCTGCTCATTATTTTGGCATTTAATTTGCATAAGTGTTTATATTAGATGATGACTATTCCGAAAAACAAGTCATTCTTTCTCTAAATGCTCATAAAGACATTAAGAAATGTCCGAAATTAATTAAATTAACATAAACAGAAAAATACATAGATGAGTAATATATCAATAAGTAAATCCCGAGCATAATTAATAACATAACTTGTTGGAAAACCTTATTTATCAACATAGTCTACTTCTAAGGTAGACGTTCTAAACCAGGAGTAAATTTATCTCTACGGAGTAAAAAAAAATTATATAGTCAGAAGTAAATAATCGATGTACCTGGATTGTTTATTTTCAGACTGCGTTATATCTAAGAAACGTAATACAAAATTAACTTCATCATTTTCTATTTAGAAAAGGTTTGGTGTTCTTTAGTATTTATGATACGAATGTATAATACTATTTTTATAGAAAACCCAAAGTATTAAACAGTAAAAAGGTTCTTTTTGACCTTGTTCTTCTGCCACTTTATGATGGATATGATTTTTTATATGGGAGTAGAGGTAAATGGAGAAATACATTAAACCGAGGGGCCAATGTGAGGGAAAGGTTAAGAATATCTGTTTTAGGGTGATGCACTGAATCCAACCCTCTCTGAAAATAAATGCTTTCTTGTGAAACAATTTGCTTATACTCGCAAAATATGCATCAGTTTCTATTGGCACCAAATCTCTTTCCTTTCAGGATTATTTTGAGATCTGCAAACAACCAGTAGTCAATGGATGAAAATTTGGAGAATAGGGTGGATGCAGAAATTAGAAATATAATTCCTGTAGTTTTGTTATCGTTTGTGAAACGGTGTATAATGTTGGTAAAATAACATTTTTTCTTCTTCGTTTATAGCCTATTTCTCCCTTCAAACGCACGGGTAATGCGATATAATATTAACAACCAGTAATCGCTGAGGGAAAGTAACAGATCTACAGAATAGAATATATACGGAAGTAATTTAAAGTGCCATCTATCTTGAGATCAACTTGTGAACCGGTATATGATCTTAGTGAAAGAGCACATCTTTCTTCTTCATTAGTGGTCGTTTGGGGGATTTATCCCTTCAAACGCATCAATAATCTATATATTAATACTGTACTACCTTTGACGTACGTACGTGTGTCACGGTGTCTAAGTTATTCGATCGGAAGATCCTATTTATTAAAAACGAGCATAGAAGGTTATAACATACTACGAACATTAAATTAGTATACAGATACGCTAATTTAATGTTCGTGATATGTTATCACCTTCTATCCGCCTTTTTAATAAATAGGATCTCTCGATCACCCAAACACGCAATATAGCGAAAAATTTTAAATAAAAAAAAAATAATGTCGCTTTTGGGCCGTATGTGAAGCTAAAATATACCTTTGGGTTTTCTGGCTAGAATCCAAGGGTAGTATCTGTTCTGTCTAAAGATGTTATAATGTTATCGTATGGTTTCCGTTCGCGCCGGGCGTCCATAAAATGAAAATATGTAACAGATTCCTGTAATGATATTGGAGATAAACTATAATAAACATATATATTCTGACACTACATTAACCAGATTACTTAGATAAATACTTTTATAAGTTTTAACAAAAGGGCTACAATAATATCGCGGGGTTTCCAATCGTTCTGAACGTCCATGGAATGCCCAGCAGAAATATATTATATATGAAAGATGCCGCTGTGGAGTTTTCACCGGTCTATATAATATTAACTATTATTGATAGTTTTTTTATCGATGAACAAAATACCTTGCAAATACGGATGGCAAATCCATATATGCGAATGTTTGCGTCTTTGCTGCTATTCACTCAGATTGACTGCCGATTTGATTCCGGAATTAAATGGTCGATCAATGTTTTATCCATTGTCGTAAAACTCCTTGACACAAAAACTCCTTTCTCTTGCATTAAAATAGTTAAAAACAACGCTCTGAATCGTCTATGCGTTATTATTTTTGATCAGCTTTGAACAAACACCGTAATCACATTTTTTCTCAATGAGAAATTTTTTGGTCCAAGAAATACGTAGACATTGGATACTTTTACGAAGTTTTTAAGTCATTATCTCGGAAATTCCGTCTTATATTTTCGTCTGCCGCATTCTGTGATAACAAAACGACCTTAACCTAGTTCAATATTTGGCTGATGTCTTGCCTGACAACATATTAAACCCTACTACTAAACGCCGACATAATTATTCTAGGCTAACGACTTGAAATTCTCGTTTCGTATCCACCATGATCTTTAAGATTTACTACGTCTACTCTCACCAGCTTTGTCAGTGTTAGATAGAGTTCTTTAGACGTTCAAAGACTTTCTCACGTTCAAGTTTTGTTGACCTTGACCATATATGAATCCAGTGTAAAGTAGATATCAGTGAGAGATGCGGGCTGTAATAATGCTTCAACATGAACAACTAAATTTCGCCATGTGTTAGCTTCGTTTAAATATGGTCTTAAACGCTTGACTAGCGAATATTAAGACTAATTTCCAGTGGCTAAATAGTAATTAGACTAATCCCCGGTGTCCAAATTGTTTTTAAATAAATTCCTAATGTTAAAACAGTGTATAAATATTCTCAGTTTCCAAATGATATTTATACTAACTTTTAGTGTCCAAATTGTATTTAGAATAATCTCCAGTGTCAAAAATATATTTAGGCAAATTTCCAGTGTCCAAATTGCATTTAGACTAATTTTCAGTGTCAACACAATATTTGAACTAATTTCTAGGGTCGAAACCGTATAAAACAGGGTCTATACACACACACACACACACACACACACACATATATATATATATATATATATATATATATATATATATATATATATATATATATATATATATATAACGAGTTCCTTCAGCTATGATCGAAACCGAAAGTAAAACTTATGAAGCATTCTTGGTAAAATTATTTATAAAAAGAATAGATGATTCAAGTGTCATCAGCTATAATCGAAACCGAAACCAAAACTTATGAATAATTCTTGGTAAAATTATTTATTACAAGAAATGGAAGTCCATAAAAATTAAACGACAGTCACTCGGATGTAAGTGTGACGCACAAAATAGATAACACACACACTACTAATATATAGAAGATTTCTAATTATAAGAGCCTCTATGTTTGAGTGTTAAACTGAGCCAGTGAATGTCTCTGGTCCAATCCCTTGTTTGTATATGCTTTCTTTTTTATTATTATTATTCACATAATTACTGACTTTAACGACGCTGTAGCATATAAAATATTCATCCTATATACAACAATTATTTAATTAGGGATCCTACTAATATACATTTCGCCTTATTCTTTTAAAAGTAAGCAATTTATATAAATAGGCATATCCTTACGTAACATAAATATTAGGTTGAAAAGAAAGTTCTTGCAGAATTTTTAACCTTGATTTCAAATGATGTATTTTTAAATAAGTTTTCGTTAAAATACCTTTACTTTATATATCATTTTATAGAACGGTTTTCGCTCTATCTAATCATTTAAATTACAATTGTTTTATAGCAATTATGTCTTTATTTTTCAGAACGTTGAATACAAGACGGAAAAAATTCGCACAATTTTCTTATTTCAATTCAAGCTGAAACGGCTCACAATATTAACGAAGCGGGTGGCACAGGAATCGCTACTGAACTCACAGCATAACTGTGGGGTAAAAAATTTCGTGACGGCGAGGAGTTTTTAAAATGATGAGTAGTGGTCGGCCATCGGGTGTTGGAAACGATCAATTAAGAGCCTTAGTCGAAACCAATCCACGCACAACTGTTCGAGAACTTGCTTCTGAATTAGACTAACGTATACGACGATTTCCAACCACTTGAGAGAGATTGAAATGACAAAAAAAAAACTTGATAAATGGATGCCTCACCAATTGAACGACAACCAAAAGAAACGTTGTTAAAAAATGTCATCTTCTCTTCATTTATGCAACAAAAACGACCCGTTTCTCAACTTGCGATGGAAAGTGGGTTCTTTATGACAACTGGCGATACTCAGCTCAGTAGTTAAATGCCGAAGAAGCTCCATGACACTTCCCAAAGCCAGAGTTGCATCAAAAGAAGGCCATGCTGACTGTTTGGTGATCTGCAACCGGTCTCATCTATTATAGTTTTTTTTTAATGCAGGCCAAACCATAAGGGCGGATAAGTACTGTCAACAAATGGATGAAATGCATCAGAAACTTCAACAGCAACACCCAGCATTAGTCAACAGAAAAGGCCAAATTCTCCTCCATGGCAATGCCCGATCGCATTACCTCACCCTGCAGAAGTTGAACGAATTGAATTATGAAACTTTGCCTCATCCTTCATACTCTCCATGCCTCTCACCTACTGAATACCACTTTTTCAACTATCCCGACAACTTCCTTCCTGAAAAATGCTTCAAAAACCTAAGTGGCATAAAAAAAACAACTCAGAGACTCCATCGCCATAAAAACGCAAATTTTTTACGTTACTGGCATAAGGACACTTAAAAAAGTGTGTTGATTTTGAGGATACTTATTTCGATTAATATTTTTTTTTAAACCAAGATATGCTCATTTGAATTTAAAAATTAGAAACCACAAAAACTTTCTTGTCAACCGGATATTACTTCAGTTTTATTTTTAAGCGATTACTTCTTTTTATATCTTACACTCCCAGGATGCATTTTGTTTTTGTTTTGTTTTTTGTTGATGTTTTTTGTTTGTTTGTTTTGTTTTTGTTTTTTGTTTTTAACAATTCGGGAATTTTAATCCTTTACTTGTAAAATCGGAATAATAAAAAACAGTTATAGGCAGTTATATGCGAGAGAGAGAGAGAGAGAGAGATAGAGAGAGAGAGAGAAGGGGAATCATGTTATATTGTTGGATCAGAAAACTGAGTTTTCAACGTCAGTTCAATGTAAAAAAAATAAATTCCATCATTAGTCTCTTTCTGCTCGCTATGTCTTCCCTTTTTTCTGTTTACAGTTGCAGGTTAAATATTATTATGATTTGTGACGATATTCTCCTTTTGTTAAAAATAGACTATTACAATAATTTAATCTTTTTTATCTTCGACTGTTAATAAATATAGAGTGACAGTAGCGAGAGTGATACTGCACTTTTGTTTTCATTTGTAAATAAGAATGGTGAAAATGTCAAAAAAATAAAAAAATAAATGCTTAAATTTAAAAAAAGAAAGCATTTTTATACAAAGAGAGGAGCATGTTGTTTTAAAAACTCTACAATTACTAAAATCAGGAGTAATCTAAGTGAAAAATGTTGTTTTTCAATGAGTTATAGATAAATAGAACGACACGAATTATTACTGCAAGTAGAGTCATCCATACAAGTACGGATAAAAACAGACGGATATATTATTATTATTATTATTATTATTATTATTATTATTATTATTATTATTATTATTATTATTATTATTATTATTATTATTTACTCACTAGTTATTAGTCACACAGCCATTATCGGATATTGCTCTTTGAGAGCAACTTGTGGTGTGGTCTGGAGTCTGAGTGACAACAAGTCTTCCCAGATTTCCAGTGCTCTCCATCTCTGTCGCAACAGATCTTATCGCAAAAGCCACTTATCATTGATTTCTTGTTGACAGTGACCATTGGTCTTCGCTGGAATTTGGGTGGCAAAAAGCCTCTCCAAAGTCCCAGTCCTCTTTGCATTTACCCAGCGGAAGTCTGGTTAATGCTTTCTCTCCTCGGCCTTTCCATCCTCCTTGGTCCTCCTCATTTATTTCGTGTGATGCTAGCTTATGGTGACACATAAAAAAGAGGGCGTATCTTATAATTTTGTAATCCTTTTGAATCGTCTGTGTACCTGTTTCTCTTCGCATTTTCTTTCCTCGTCTTACTCCTCGTCTCTTTTTCTACTTTCTTTGTTTCTTGCATGTTTCTTGCTGCAATAATTATGTATTTTTCTAATTCTTCAAAAGTGTGGTCCTGTTATCAGTATTATTGTTATTATTAGTAGTAGTAGTAGTAGTAGTAGTAGTAGTAGTAGTACAACTACTACTATTTAAATTTGAATGAACGTTTTTATTTCAACCACAGAGTGCATTTTTCTGCTTTATAATTAGAATTATGTTCAAATTTTACATAATTAGAAAGGAAAATATCCATTAATATTTAAATTAGTATATTATTTGAAATCAGGAGAACTAGCTATTCAGAAGAAAATGATTTTGTAGGATGGAATCCGTCAATGAGCAAAATCGATTGGTCGACCAGCTTTATTTTATTATATAGACAAATAATAATAATAACAACAACAACAACAGCAACAACAATAATAATAATAATAATAATAATAATAATAATAATAATAATAATAATAATGATAATAGAACCACACTGGTGCAAAAAGACACAGAGAAAGGAAATATCTCGAGTAATTACCGGCCAATAACACGTTTAACTACATGTAAAATGCTCACAGCACAACTGAAGGAACAAACTTATCATTCCCTTCATAATCGCGGACTATTCCCAGAAAGGAAAAAAGAGAGACACATGACCTATTATACAGAGATCAAATGTTTCTGAAAGAGGTTAAAAGTAGAAAAAGAACTTAGCCATGACATGAATAGACTATAAGAAAGCGTATGATAGGATCTCACAAGCATAGATGATGATAATAATAATAATAATAATAATAATAATAATAATAATAATAATAATAATAATGCATAAGAGTTCATCAATGATTTGAGAATAACACTCGCGAGAGAGAAAGAACTAATAATTCAAACAAGCGCTCTATGGTTTTCTTGTAATTATTTTTCTATTGATCCGTTTTCAGTAATGTCTTTTTAATTTATACTAATTTCAACATGACACTTAAGTAGGTAATAATGATTTTAACCGAAATGCATTGGTTTGAAATTTACACACGGAGGCATCCAGAGTATTAATAAAACCAAGTTTCTATTAGTATTAATATATGTCCTCAAATAACGTGACAAACAGACACAAAAGGTGCATCACCACGATTACTATATTGATAATACAAATTATCACTTCTTATCCCAAAAGTTACAATATATAATAAAACATATCAAGCCAGTTTATCAATTCTTTATTCTCTTCAACTATATTTCTGCACACTATTTCTAAGGCAATTGTAATCATCTCTCTATTAATAAAACTATCAGACGTCAAAGAATGACAGTTCAATATAGAAACGTTGTTCAAATTAAAACAACGTTTCTATATTGAACTCTCATTCTTTGACGTTGTTATCGCGTTACCTACGCACAGTTCAAACAATTCAAAATACAACCGCCAGATACAACGTGCGGCTCTATACAGACTCCTTTCTCCAAATAAACAACATGGCAAGAAAGAAGAAAAAAAACAAAGAACACACTGAAGATGAAGGCTACCTTCGAAATATATTTGTGATAAATTCAAACAAGTAAAATATTTGTTTATTTTCCTAATATTACGTTGTGATTTGGTTTCAAGCGTATTTGATGCGTATTTTATTTTATCAGACAGTATATTTTATTTCTCACATGTACGTAACTTTGTAAATTTTTTAGCTGTAAATCTAATATTTATCAAAAATCAAAAATAAAGAAAAACTACATTGAGTGTTTAAAAATCCTATTTATAAAAATATTGTAAACAACTATTGGCATTTTTTCTGACCTTGGTTAGTGACGAAAAATCATTCTAGACTGAGGCATTTTTTTAAATTACTTTTATTCCAATCTAGAGTGCGCTTTTTCAGGAACTTGATTTTACCCATATTAAAAATCGATCTTTTGTCTAAATAGGACCATTTAAAATAATAGTAAAAATGGCTGTTAATGGATCGGGAGACCGATGTTCAAATCTCGGTTGACTCATACCAAAGACTTAAAAAATGGTACTTGATGCGTCTATGTAAAACACTCAGCATTATAAGAAGAGGATCAAGGGCAAGTGGAGTAATCCTGGAAATGGGTTGGCGCACATCGATGTAGCAGCTAATGAAAAGAGCGCCATCGGGTCGCCCTCAACTATAGTCGGCTTTGTCTTGTGTCTAACTGTCCTTTTTTTAAAGGTGGGCGGTTAAACAGGGACTATATTTTGAATTTTAAAAAACCTTTTATAAAAACATAAGTATAGGGCATAATCACGTTGACACAACATTATAAGAAGGGAGGATCAAGGGCAAGTGGAGTAATCCTGAGAATGGGTTGACACACTGATTTCCGTCAGATCACGGAAGTTAAACAAGGTTGAGCTTGGTTGGTACTAAAATGGGTGACCATTTGGGAATTCCTCGTGCTCTATGTGCTCTCCGCTTATCTAGGCATTGTTTCCAGTCAGTCTTAGGCCTCTTCTTGTCACTGAACCCAAGCAATGCCGATTCAGAACAGGTGTAGTTGTGGATTGTGCAACCCTTACTTCACAATTACACGCGAAGCAACCCTGTGTCCATTATCTTTTAAGACTGAACGGCGGCATCAAATATTTTGAATTATTTTTATGTAACCCTTCGTTCGTCCACATGTCTCTAGCCGAGCAACACTGTGTGAATTCAAATATTCTTGGATTATCATAATAAAGACAAACTACTTGTTCGTTTAGTACTAAAACTTTAAATATTACTTTTTAACGAAATAACATTAGAATCGCATTTGCTGTAGTTACCAAAGTTTGTTATCTCAAGAATGACCGAGAAAAGTGTTGGCATTTAATTGCCTTTGGCTGTGATTTTGAAGAGGTGAAATTACTAAAAAGAAATACCAAAGTAAAAAAAATGAATAAATATTGAACTAAAGGGGAAAAAATGGAAAAGGCGAAATATTTACTATGAGAATACGTCGTTCGTCCAGCAAAACATCGTTATTTAAATGTTTATATTTATTTCTGCCGGGGCCAGGAAATCGATGAAAAGAGAGGAGGTAAAGAGAGAGGGGGTAGAGAACGATAGAGACAAAGAGAGATTGGCGGAGAGAGGGATGAAACAGAGTAAGAAATAAATAAAGCACGACAGAGAAATAAGAGAGAGAGAGAAAGAGCGGGGGGCGAAATGAGGGTAAACACTTATGTCTATAAACATACCTATGTGACGGTAGATTGCTCTATGGTTGCAAGGCAAAGAACACGTGTGCTTGTCGTTATAATTATGCGAATGTGTCTATTAGCAATCTTCGTACATATGTTCACCTGTCTAAACGAGTTACTCAACTGATTTTGCTGGGTTTTTTTTTTTTTTTTTTTTTTTTTTTTTGGTTTCTTGTTTTGTTTTTTTTGTATTATTATTTCAAAAAGCAATCAAACAACAAAAAAATCGAGAAAAGGGGATTAACTGACGCTGAAAAGACGAAGGTGGCTTTACAAAACAGAAACAATAAAGAATTCAACGGAAGCAGACGACAAAGAAGACGTTCGCGTGGGTGATGACTTTATCGATGGGAATAAAAGAGAAAAGAAAAGAAAGGGGGTTTAAAGTGGGTGAGAATCATAACAAAATGGCGAAAGCATTGAGATAAAACAAGAAATATTCGTCTGACATAATGTTAGGATCAGATTGTAAAAATAAGTTGCGTTGTTTGCGAACTACACATTTGAGTGCCTTTTATACAATCACTCCGCCATATAAAAAGACGTCTTATTATTTTTAAATAGTCCGGTGTTTAGCATGGGTTCCTTAGAATATTTGTGTATCCCGATGACAAAGAAGTAGTTTGTCTGCTTGTTTGTTTATTTTTGTTGTTGATCTACCTTTTCCTATCGCTATCTTTTATAAATGTAGGTATGTTTATATGTTTGTATATTTGTATGCACCATTTGTAAGACACCAATGTGTTTTCATGGAAATCGCTCCAGACGAGGTATAGGGTGTCCAAAAAGTCACTGAAAGATTGAAAATCTTTGTCGTTTTACAATTAATGATTATTTTTTTTTTCTTTATTTAAGATATTTTACAGACGATATTCTAGAAATTAATTATAGATAAGTATAGCATTGAACAACGTACGCAATTTGGGAAATTATTTTCCCAAAATCAGGTAATGCTTTGGCGACAACATTATATCTCGCTATGGCAATGTCAAATAGCCAATACGTTCCTCAGACTTAACTAGCCTTGACATTTTCTTGTAAGGATATCTTAAAGAAAGAGCCTATGTTAACAAACCCCAAACCCTGCAAGAATTGAAGGAAAACCTCAACTGGGGCCAACTCTCTTCCTGATCTACATCAATGATCTACACCAATGATCTCCCTAAATACATACTTAAATCATTCGTTGACATCTATGCTGATGACACGACCATCTACACATTAAAGGCTGTAAATGACAAAGCTCTCTCTGATTCTCTCTCCTCTGATCTCGAACGAGTGGTTCAGTGGGGGAAGACGTGGCTGGTTACCTTTAATGCATCTAAAACCAAACTCCTATCTTTACATCATCAACACTCTTATCCCCATCTGGCATCAATTGAAATGGATGGCTCTCGTCTAGGAGAAGCCCATGTTTTGACAAGCTTCTGGGCTTGACCTTCACTCCTGATCTGAAATGGAACAAGTACATCAAGTCTTTTGCCAAGGTCGCTGGAAAGATGGTGGGATCCTTCTACCGCTCCAGAAGAAGACTACTGATGCTATTCTCTATCTATATAAAAGCCAAGTACGCCCAAGGGTGGAATACTGCTGCCATATTTGGGCAGGAGCTGCTAAAAACAGCCTATCCTGTCTTGACAGAGTACAAAATAGACTTCGTGGCTTTGTGGGGGGTGCCTTTTTCTCTTCCCTGAGACCTCTCTGTCACAGAAGAGACGTTGCAAGCCTATCTTTGTTTTATCGTTATTTCCATGGCAGGTGCTCGTCTGAACTCCAATCTCTGGTTCCCCCTCGCCAATCTTTTACGAAAAACACCCGTCTAGCTGAATCCACTGTCAAAAACTTTCCCCACTCTTTATCTATGCCTAAAACGTAGATTCCATGAACAAAACTTCTTTCTTAGAACTGCACGCCTGTGGAACTCTGTTCCGTCTGTCTGCTTCCCTCCGGACTACAACTTGGATGTCTTCAAGTCCAATGTAAACAAATTCCTGATGAACCGCCCCCTTAAGTAGACACTTTAAATATCCACACTAACGTACTGTACTTACAATAACCCTTATCCCTGAGTGCTTCCGGGCCTTGATAAGTAGTGACCACCTTGTAAAAAAAATACATAAAATAACGAAATAAGGGAGTTAAATTGCAATCCAGAAATTCTGGAATCTGTCATGAATAATGTTTTGGAAAGAGCACAAACATGCGAAGTTGAAAATGGGCAACATTTAATGGGCCTTAATTTTCATAAATAAAGATAATTGGTATTTTGCATTTTTTTTTAAATTTACCTAATGTCTTGGTGAGATTGTGTTAAATTACAAAAATATATCATCAAAAATAAAGAAGTTCAAAATCCTTCAGTGACTTTTTGGACACCCTGTATAAAGTCACTTGTAGTACTTTTAAAACTATCCCTTTCTGATCAAATAGTAACTAACGATAAGTGTTTCCGACCCAGAAACCCCCAATTTTTTACTCTTTTGTCAGAAACGTCATTCATGGAATGTGAGCACTAAAAGACAAAATAAAGAAAGCGAGAGTTCCAAGGTTGCCAAAAGTAAACCCAAAGTCCACTTTGTACTCTCCTCCAACTAAGTAAGTAAAATTCCCTGAATTTCAATTTCTTCTTAAGACCCATTAAGATTAAGCCTTAAACTTTAAACAGTTTGTAGAATCAAAATTATGTAATAGATTTTAATGAACATTCGAATAAGGATCCTAGACATGGCTTCTCAAGATCAAGGTTTGATGACTAATGCTTTTTAAAAGATGAGTGTTCTCGGTAATAATAACAAGCACTGCCGGCACTCATGATAGAACAGCTTCTTTAGAAACCAAATTCCAATAAAAAGAATGGTTAAGTGAAAAATTGTGTATTCCTTTTTAATATAGACAGCGAAATCAAATCCACAGGCTCAATCAACCGAAGGTGATGTGACTTCCTCAAAACTCATAAAGCGGATATCCCTTTAAGGCGCGTGCTTTCTATGGTAAGGTGATCACGACAGCAGGTTGCAAAATGGATCTTTAATATTTTAAAGCCAATGTTGTAGCATTATAGCAAATGCTGCCTAAAAGATACATTTTATTTTGCTAATCATATTACAAAATCTAAGGTTTCTAATGGGTTTATGTGCTCCTATGATATTAGCAACGTATTCAGTTGTGTCCTTATTTTAGTAACATGTATATATTTATATTGCAGTCTGTCGACCGCGCGAGATAGACGTGTGACTCCATGGCGAGAGTCTTTTAAGCTGGTGTTGAGACGTCACGGTGTTGTTAATCTCATATCAGACGAAACAAACAGTAAAAAAAAAACAAGAATCGGGCATTGTTTGGAAGTAACGGCAATAAATGCCTTTTACAAAAATAGAAAAAAAAACGAGTCAGATATATTTATTTTTGTTTTTGCCTTTGTGACGGTACCCACGTTACACATGAATAATAAAGAAAATAAGTATTTTTTATAATTTCGATATATACGATCAAGTTGTCTCTGATGCTCTCTCCTGTGATCTTGAGCATGTGGTATAATGGGGGGAGTGTCTGATTACTATTAATGCATCTAAAATCAAGCTTCTATCTTTACATCATCAAAATGAATGGCTCTCGTCTCGGTTTTGACAAGCTTCTGGGTTTAACCTTTACTCCTGAAAAAAATGATGGGATCCTTCTATCGACCCGAAACAATGCGTATTCTCTCCTGACGATCCGAAATTATCTGTATACCGGAATGGATTACTCCACAAAGAAAAAAAAACGATAGACATTATTCATTATTTTATACAGGGAGAGGTAGACTCCGAAATTGTGTGTATTCTCTCCTGAATCCCGACATTATAGGGAGACCGGAATGAAATACCCTACGAATTAAAACAGCTAATAAACTTATTATATACATGTGTGCAAGGTAAGCTGTTTCTTCCGAAACAAGAGTATCCTCTGTTGGTCACCCGCTTCATTGCGAGTTTCTGCTACTGTTTCGGTAGCAAATAGACACACACACACACAAAAAAAAACACACACACACACACATTGAGAGAAAAGGAGCGGGACGATAGATAGATAGATAGATAGATAGATAGATAGATAGATAGATAGATAGATAGATAGATAGAATTCCTGAGTTAAACTTTCTATCTGTCTGTATATCTGTGAATATATCTACATATTTTTACTTTACATGTAAATTCTAGTTGATAATTTCGCACAACATTTATGAAAGAAATATGCCATCAAATATTTACGTCTAAAAACGAACCTGCCGGCCGTGTCAAGACACGACATTTTGTCTCATTGCGGAGTTGCTTTTCATGGCAGCTCTGTTTGTGCACATCGCTTATGCAAGATTAACCTATTTATTTTTACATGCATCTACGCAATTTTATTAAGAGGACTGTCCACCTATGCGTCGGTCGGTCGGGTCTGTCACGTTGCAGTTTTAATAGCATTTTTTCAGCGTTAAACATGCAGATTGAATGGACTTATTTGTTCTTGCATCATTTGCTTGTTAATAAGATGTGTCACTTTTCATTTATTTTCTTTTTATATTTTCTTTTTCTTTTTTCTTTTTTTCTGGCGTCTTTGAATTCACTTGGTGTCGATTGGTCAAGAATTGGACTATTTTTTATATTTGCTTGTTTTCAAACTCCAAACAAACTTACATCCACCTATCAATCTCCTCTCATGTTCTGACATCTATTTCTTCCCGATCTCTCTCTCTCTCTCTCTCTCTCTCTCTCTCTCTCTCTCTCTCTCTCTCTTCTTTTTCTCTCTTTCTCTCTATATCTCTCTCTATATTTGTGTTACAGGAGCTAAGTAAGACATCGGTACCGTTTGTTTCAAATCAAAACAACCAACCTCTGGTCGATTATGTCGGATTTTCTTCAGCCTATGTTTATATCTGTCTCCGACAGCTCTCGGAATGGACACCCCTAACCTCCTTATGTTAAGAGCGACTTTGGGAATAGACACCCCATTTTGTGGATGGGAGTGGGGTTGTAAAGACATTTGCGCGAAATGTAACTTTAATAATTCCTGTCAAAAATCGAACGCGCAAATACTATGAACCAACAAAAATTTGGTGGTTCTAGTGTCGGTCGGCCCGTGCGTACTAATCTGGGGAGCAGGGTATGGTTCAGAGTATGGTATTTTTATTCGCAATACTGGAGTAGGTGGCAAAATACTCTCGAACGCTCTATCACTTAAAAGGAACTACATTCCTGTAATTACCATGTAAGCATGTAAACGGTATTTAAGGAAGTGACAGTTTAAAAAACAATATGTAAACCTTAAATTTTAATTTTAGACAACAGAAACAGAATTTTTTATAATTTTGAAAGAGATATTGATCACAGATATTTTTCATATGCGTAAAAGAAAAGAAAATTGTGGAAATCAGGCAAAAACAATTTATTTTTCTTTATGACCTATTTGCGTTTAAAATAAAAACAAAATACTTAATAATAATTACCCGTGCAAGCCCTAAGAAAAAAATTAACCAACCCTCTAAAAAAATGAAAATAGCAGTGAGTACCCGTGCGGGCGCAAAAAAAATAATTAGCTTCAGTAGCCAGGCTCGAACGTGTAATGCTAATAGAGGAAAGTTAGTGTAAGAAAATAAAATGCTTTAGTCGACAGACCTAAAGTACAACTTACAATGTTACAGACTTTCGAAATAACGCCTATAAAACGTACGTATGGCGAGGCATATAATAAAAAATAAATAAAATAAATAAAGGAAATAAAACAATTGGTTTATTTGTGGCTGTGCTTTACTTTAGCACGGCTACGGTGTTGACAACGCTCCCCTTTCTCTCTCTCCCTATCTCTCTCTTTTTGATTCTTTCTCTCTTTCTCTTTTTATGTCTCTCTTTCTCTATATATCTCTCCATATATCTCTCATCTATTTCTCTCTCTCTTTCTCTCTCTCTCTCCTTCCTTATCCATTTATCAGTCTCTTACTCTCTATAGCTATGTTTGTCTACATCATTGTCCGCACTGTCGCATTCGCTTGTTCTTATCGAAAACCTCAAATTTCGCAAGTACATTTGTTTATCTATGCAGAGGGCATAAATTGTAGTAAACAGGAAAAAAGTTTTGTTTTTGGCTATAACGAATACAGCGGGTAGAGAGAATAGCCATGTTTTTAAAGGTCTAGCCTGTTGTTTATTTAATAAGAATGTGTAATCCTGAATAATCGATCTGTCGGAGGGCAGCCAATGAGAATTGCAAGAACTTGTAGAAGGAGGAATTATTATTTTTGAACTATGGAAAGAAAATGTAACGGTTTGTCTATGTGCTCATCATCCAGTTACGAAGAAAGACAGCACAGTTTAGGTAAAATGCATGTATATATATATATATATATATATATATATATATATATATATATATATATATATATATATATATATACCCACCCGGCGGAGACTGGTGACGGTGATAGGACTTTAGAATTAGAGGGAAAGATAGTAACTACTATGGGATGAAGGCGCTCCTAGGATAAAATGTACGCTTGTATTATAGCGACTAAATATGTCTAAAATGTCTTTCTAAATTTAAATTATGTAGCAGCTAGTAGTGTAAACATAAAACATTTATATGTGGCCTCTGTTGTTGCAAAACTACAGTAATTTGGTGCAGAGGGAAATTAATGCAATTAACTATATATATATATATATATATATATATATATATATATATATATATATAAGAAGCAGAAATGAAAATCGTAAATTAAATTTTTCGTTAGAATACCTCAAACAATACCTCCGCGAAAGTTCAAAGAATGTAAAAATATGTTATATATTAGGAAATTTATATATATATATATATATATATATATATATATATATATAGAGAGAGAGAGAGAGAAACAAAGAGAGAGAGAGAGAGCAAAGCTAAAAATTTGCTGGTTTTAGCACTGTATGAAATTGGATTATATGACGATGGTCATAAAACCAAAAAAAATATTTGTAAAATGTTTATAAAAATAAATGAAAATGACAAACAAACCGAAAATGGTAATTCTAGAGTGAAAAGGAGTCGTTTGGTAAGATCAAGAAATGAAGAAAACTTTTTTTAAATATATATATATATATATATATATATATATATATATATATATATAACTGAACGTGTCTGTGTGTGTGTGTCTATGTGTGTGCCTCTGTGTCTCTGTACATTTCCCTACGCAATAACTCTGTCAATTTTTAGTCTACAGACTCGAAATTTGATATACAGGGTACTGAGATTTAGGAAAATCGATGTGACTGGTTTTTGGCAAGAAATTTAGCGATTAAGGGTCAAACTTCAATGATTTGACCTTTGATAACTCTATCAAACTTCTCCGACAATTTTGGGTCTACGCACATGAAATTTTAGATATAGGTTCCTTGGGCATGGATCTAACTTAATAACTTGATTTGAGCCCAAAACAATAAATTTTAAGCGGTTATAATAGGGATCAAAGTTAAAAAAAATTGTCCTCTGCGGTCTCTTCCAAATTACTCAGACAATTTCTGGTCTAAATATTTGAAATTTTACATAAAGGGTATTCAGAGATAGGGCAAGCTTTTTCATCAGTTTGGGGCGAAAACTTTTAGTTACCAATATATAAATGTATGTATGTATGTATGTATGTATGTATGTATGTATGTTTGCATGTCTGTCTTAAGCTTTCATTAGAGGCGACAGATTTTACCAAGATCAGTATCGTTTTAAAGTTCGACCTTTCATACGGCAAATATCGAAAAATTGGCTAAAAACATTGATATCTTCCCCTTCAACTAAGCACTTTTCTACAGGAGGGAGTCACTTCTTTCGCCGATATTTTTTTAAAGTTATCTTCTCCTTTAGATTGTCTAGCCTTAATTTTAAAAAATGTCGCTTCCGGTTTGGCGGTGGTTGTAACAGCATAAACGTTAGGTTTTACCTCGTTCTTTTCCGCCTTTGCGGTACGGGTTCGAGCCTGCCTTCCTCCTACCACTTTTTTTATGTTTTGCTCAACATACACATCCAAACACCCGGGCAACGCCGGGCTGAAATGCTAGTACGTATATATTTTTGATTAATCTATCTATATTTCTATAAAAGTGAATGTGTCTCTGTAATAATTCTGTCAACCTTTAGTCTACAGACTCAAATTTTGATATACAGGGTCCTGAGATTTGAGAAAATCTATGTGATCGGTTTTCGGCAAGAAATTTGGCAGTTAAAGTGTCAAAGTTCAACGATTTGACCTTTGAGAACTCTACCAAACTTCTCCGTCAATTTTGGGTCTTAACACTCTAAAATTTAGATATAGGTTCCTTGGGCATGGATCTAACTTAATAACTTTATTTGAGGCCCAAACAATAAATATTAAGGGGTCATAATAGGGGTCAAAGTTAAAAAAAATTGATTGTTTTTTTGTTTTTTTTTGTTTTTTGCTCAACATACATCTCCAAACACCCGGGCAACGCCGAGTGCCCATGCTAGTATATATATATATATATATATATATATATATATATATATATATATATATATATATATATATATATGGAATTTCAATCAATCTCAATTTACAATGATGAAGTTTAGTAATATTCTAATCCGATGTTCAATGAATAATCTGATGCGGTACAAATAATGTTACATAGGGGTTATATTTTAGAAGGGATAGCGTATGTATTTGTTATTCATATTAGAGAGATTGTTCATGTTGGTGTGCAGATATATCGCGTATAAAGAGAGAGACAGTTCTTTGTATATAAAGAGACAGGGTACATGTTTATACTGGAGAGCCGACGGCATGAAATACACAATGAGAGGAGATTTTATATATAGATAGATAGATCGAGAGATAGTGCGTTAGACATTTATACTGTTTGACAGATCTGTGAATGGGAGTGTTTCTATAACATTGACACATATATTTCTTTACCTATTTTTGAGATGATGATTTTCACAAAGTTTTTATAATATCAATTGACAATACCTTTTGTGTTGAATAACATAACACGAAGACGCAGATACAAAAAGATGATGATGTTGTTTATTCCATTTCGACTGGTCAATGGCTTTACATCAAGGAATTCAAAGTCTACATGATTTCTTTCTTCTCCCCTTCGCTTCCAAGGTTCAATGTCAGCTCTGTCTCTGGCTCCTCTCTTCTCCCCTGACTGACTTCTGACTTACTCTTTGCCAAGCTCCAACTATATTGAAAACTCATGACGTCATTGCATGACCAACACGTGCATATCAAACACGCGGCCTGACACGCCTCACGTTTCCACAAAGCCGACTCTCATACCTAATTTTTGATTAACCCACTTTACAAACATCTTCCATTGTCCGTTTTTAAGATCCTTATTTTAATTTCATTTCTTTAACAGAAACAAAATTACATCATTACATTCCTTTTTAAATAAACAGATATCTAACTATTTTATGTGAACTAAGCAATGGTAATTCTACATTCCATTTTCAATAACATTCTGTATTATTTATTTTAACTTATGATCGCAATTCTCAAGTTCGAATCCTCGGCTATCCTATCTCATATTTACTCACTTATAAGAACAGCCGACTTGTTCTTGTAACAATAAGGCAACCCCCCCACCCTAAAAAACAGAAAACTAGCATGAACCCTTCCATTGTTGGAAAGTTTTTGAGAATGGAAATTAGTTGTCACATTTCAGAAATTAGGTTAAAATGAGATACATCGTAATAGTGCGCGGGCGTTAAAGTCTAGACACCGGAAACCACTCAGACGAAAGAATAAAAGTAGAAAAAGTCTTATACTGTGATACGTAGAGAATTTCTCAAGATTATTTGTAAGGAAAGGAGAAGGTCAAATTAAAAAGTGAGAAAATCATATTAATAATAACAAAAACAAATAAAGAATAATGATAATGCTAGTAATTAGAAATAATAATTATAAGTTAAAATTATGATGGAACGATAAAGTTGTCGCCCTAAAGAAAACCACACTGAGACTTTATTGAAGAAATAAACTTAAGTAGCTTGATTGCGTAGTAGAGCTGACATCTATTCTATGTAGCCACCTTCAGCCTCAATCACTGCTTTGATACGGGTCCGGGACTGGGAGCATGCTTTTTCCACAAGCGCCGGCGGGAGCTCGGCAGAAAATTCGGTGGATGGCAGCAATCAAGCTGTTTTTTGTGTTGTTGGAGGTCATGTTGGTGATGTTCTCGACGTATAACCAAATGAAGTAGTCCGGCGGTTTCAGATCGGGAGAGGAGAGAGCAAGGAAGGTGGAGGTACAAAATCGTACCACTGGGTCTCTTTAGACTTGTGAACCGGCATTGAGTCCTGCTGATACATCCAGAATCTGCCAGCGACCACCACACACTTCAGTACACCCAGGTACATTTTGGTGTTGACTTTCAAGCCGACTTCGAATATGTGAGGTGGCATGGTGTGGCGTTCATTTGAAACCACACTAAAGACCATAACCGTGCTCGGAAACTTCGTTGAGCAGTACCCTGAAGTATTCAAACGTCTGGATTTGCATTTTGTGGGTGCTGAAAATGATCCTGTTGTCATCGGTAGAGAGCATGAGGTGTACAACGGCGCATCTCCGATCTCGCTCGTTAAACAGTGTCAATTTCAATCATGATAGAAAGCTGCTATCACTCTTGGTATTTGTAAACAACTGACCATCTAGTAGATGGTCTGCAAAAAAAGAAGATCGGTTTTCATCAAAAGGAAACGGAATCATGTTGTCTTTTCTAGGGCGACAAATGTATCGTTCCATCTTGCAGTAATATTTGAAATAAATAATAATTATGAAAATGGGCATTAAAATATAATAGCTCTATTATCATTAATTAAAAATATATAAATTAATAATACCAATGTCATTTACGAAATTAAAGGGTACTATTCACCTTGTAATATCATCAATATTTCTAATCAAAGTATGTAGTATTTGAACTAAAGATTAATTAATCATAAAACCGATTATGTTAATTGTCATAACCATAACAATAATAAATACTAAAATGAAAAACAATAATAATAACGATTATAATGATATGCTAATAGATGTTTTAATAGCGAAGACAAAATAGCGATGATTGATTGAACTAAAAATAGTAATAATAATAATAGCGAGATATAAATATAAAAGTACTATTTGCATTAGTACTCCTACTAGCTAATAAGTATACCAGTAATAATAATCACAACTATTTTAATGATTATATCTTATAAAGTGACAGTATTAATAATATACGGATAGATTTTAAAAGCTATGTGGTTAGGGCCTAAAAAGAACATATATTAAAAAATAAAAGTATTCAGGAAGATCTAGAAGAATGCGTTAAGTTTATAATTATATATATATATATATATATATATATATATATATATATATTACATAGGCAGCACCACTTGTCAAGGCCAAGAGGTCATTCGAGGATAAGGGTTAAAGAGTGTACAGTAGAAATTGGACAATATAGTAATCGTTAGTAATGGAAATTCAGTAAACTTGTTAACTGAAGGTCAACGGCTCATCAGGAACTTGTTTACGTTAGACTTGAAGACAACCATATTGTAGTCAGCTGGAAAGCCGGAAAATGGAAAACAGTTCCATAGGCGTGCAGTTCTAAGAAAGAAGCTTTGTTCATGGAATCTACGTTTAGGTTTAGGCACAGATAACGAGTGTGTGGGGGATTATTGATAGTGTTTTCAGCTAGACTCATCTTTAAAATAATTAGAGAGAGTAAATGAAGTACAATGGTGCATAGTCACATTAATAACTAGAGATATGAGTAATGATGTTGAGGAGAAATAAGCAACAAAACCAATAAAGTAAAAGCCAGTATAGTATTCAAAATAAAATTGCGGTAAGATATAGGAACTATGTAAAATTTGTTATTAGTCAGTAAATAAGATTCAATGGAGGTTAAGTGATTTCAAAGTTATTATATTTGTATTTTGTCTTGTGTTTCCACTGGAATATCAGTTCGCATTTAATATTAAATAAATTAATACTTTGTGGAAGTTATTATCCTAATTAGCTCGGATAAACACAGGTGATAGAATTTTGATTTTGGGTATATGAATTAGATTTACTGATAATTACCCATTTAACTGAGAAAGAAATGTTATTAAATTTAAGTTTTTTAAAATACAGTTGTTAAATATTTTCTCTGTTTAGCATCTGCGTTTATTTTGTTAAATGGTCTTAAATTCTCAGCTTTATTAAAGTGAAAGTGGATCCGATGTATGTATATGCTTTAGCGCAGTTTGGTTACTGTTGTTGGGGTTATAGATTCTATAGTTGTGATGGTTAAGGTAAGAAGCGGATGAAATATTAGGGTCATCGCTAAGTTGCCATTATGGGAATGGTATGGAGAAAATCTACTATTATTCATGTTGCTAGTGCTGTTACTATGCAAGTTTATTAGGAGAGAGTGTTGGTCTAGCTCATTATTATTAGATTATCTGGGGATTTAAAGTTGCGAAAAGATAGAAGAGTTAATTTAGGGGGTTATAGGGTATCTCGGTTACTAGGTACAGGCAAAATGAATGCCGATGCTCAAAATGTAATAAACATTTTTACCCCTCTCTTTACTTAAAAAAAAATCACCAAAAATCAGGACATTAACCAATTTTAATGAAGTTTTCAGTATTTATCAAATAATGATCGCGGAATATAATGAACTAATTATGTTTATTTAAATGTTAGTGGAAAATGTATCATTTTGTTTAAACAAAAAATACCTTTACTAAAGTTATGGTTTTCATTAGTAAATAAAAAACGCAAGACTTTATTTTTGCTTTTTTTATATTAATAAAGCATCGTAATTTGTAACAATAAAAATAAAATGAAATGATTTTTATAGAAACATTACGAAAAAAGACCCTAAATCTGTATTAATGAATTCTATATAACTCGAAGAAAAATGAATTTATCGAACTACCAATATTACCATTGAATTAAGCATTGCTTATTTAATATTTTCACAAAAAAATTATAATTGCAAAAAATATTTCTACTTTTTTTTTTTTAAATTACGGATTTCGCATAATTTTTGAAGCAAGATTTTAATAATTTCCTTGCTCGCAAGAATGTGAAACTTTTGGCGTAACATTTTTTATATAATCTCGAACAATAATTTTAAAAAAATTAATTTAAAAACAGGAAGATAGAAAAATAATTAAATTAAAAAATACAAAAAATAATACAAATGTTCAGAAAAGAAATGTACGGATTCGCAACTGGGAAAAAAAAGAACATTCTCTCTTTTAATTACATGACGTCATTTTCACAGTCTTTCGGCTGTCTGAAATTTTGGACCTTCGTAATTTTCGTGTTTACAAAATTTTAGTTTATTGTGTTTTGCGAACGCCCGAATCACTCGGTTTTGGGCATATTAATTTATGTTTTGTACAAACAAGGTGTTTTTTTATTATTTAATTCAATATCTTAGGACTTTACTTTACTAATTATCTTTGAAATAGACCCAGAAAACTAATATTTATCTTTTAAAGGATTTTTACAATTAATTTATTTAACTTCAAAATTTGGCTGAATTGGGTAGCTCGCTGTGAAAACATTTTCATAACTTTTTTTTTTCACGTGTACACATATTTTTCCCCTTTTGGAAATTAAGTTTAGTCCTTAATCTTTCAAATACAATCAAAAGGTAGTCGGAAACCTACAAAAAAAATATGATAAATCGGCTTTAAAAACTAGGTCCTCCATTTTTCTCCGCCCATTTTTGCCAGTACCTATCGGTTATAGTACAAGAATAAACCATATCGTTATGTATGCAACTATTGTCAGGAAGGCATTCACACTTATTTTGGCAATTACATTTGGTGTTAATGGCTATGGGGAAATGGGTTGCTTGGGCTTCTTTGGTTGTCTTATTATTAGATAATATAATTGTCTGGGCCAAGTTAGGCATTGTAGCGTACGAAATTTTGATTAAATAAAGTGCTGAACCTATACGGATATTTGAATGAATTTTCAACAATATTAAAAATTTCCCTGGAGATATATAGTTTTTACATTAGAGCTGAAAGAAGAGTTAACCCAGATGTTATTTTTTCTTCTCGGTCTTTTCCTTGGGCTAGAATTATTATAGTCAGAGAGTTAGTTGGATGGAGGGTGAAGTAATTACTATTATTAAACTGATGGTTTATTTTAGTACGTAACATATTATGCTTACATATTGAAAGTAAACGACGAGTTTCTGGGTTCTTATTGTTGTATTTTATCTTGTCAGTATATCCTGAGTCCTTCAAGGCATTGTTGTAGAGCATGGAGTTTGGATCGAAAGTTTTCTTATCTGTAGATAGCTTACAAATTATATTAGAGATCGATGATATTATGAATTTCATAATTGAATGAGGGTGATTGGAGAACTTATGAACGTATAAAAGTGTAATGATTGGCTTATGGTAAGGGCTATAGCTTTCCGAGTTGAGGTTCAATGAAATATCTAAGAAGTTAGAAGCTTTCTTATTAGGCTCAAATATTTTCCCCTTATGTTTAAGTGGCGATATGTTGTCTTAAGGGGTGAATGTAAGTAAAACAAGAAAACAATAATAAAACATTGCACCACGCACTCAAAGTCGGAAGAGACAGAATCAGAAAGATCTTGATCATTACCGGTTTTTGAAGTGTTGCCATAGATGTTAGTATCAGTACCGGTTTTTGAAGTGTTGCCATAGATGTTAGTATGTATAAATGTTGAGGAATGATTATAGAATGGTATTTGGGAGATCGTTAATGATCAATTCAAGAATTGTGGTGTACAAAATTACAGACAGATCGTAAAATAAAAACATAATAAATGAAATCATCATGATATTTTATGAATCTGAAGATTTAATTGTTGGCATTGGTTTCCCCGATATTTTTCTAATCAGAATTACTTCTAGAAAGACATGGGGTACTTACGAGAGAGATCGCGTGTAGTTTGCCAACATCGTAAGTGAAAGTGACTTTTGTTGAACGAACTGGATTCGAACCTGGAACACAGGTCGTCAGTCCGTGTCGCTAACCACTTCACAGCCGTCACCTCCCAATAAGTGTAATATTAAAGTATGAGTGATCGATCAACCAATAAAAAAACGTGGCTCACAAAGAATGTACAGTAGATGTAGAACGTTAAAGAAAATGTGCGATAATATTTAAAAGGTAATAAAAGGATATGTTTGTGGTTTCAGTGCACGTATTTGCATAAACCATAAATTTTCTGAATTGGTTCGTTAATTTTGTCTTGCCACTCGAGTTAGTTTTCTGAACTGAGTTGCTGGGTGACCAGTAAAGAACTACTCGCGTCAACAATTGAAACCGATTGTAGTGGACACCGATGCATTCAAAGGAATCGTCTTGAACACTAATCAATCTAAGACACGTTGGTCTTTGAAATGGAGACTTTCTATTAAGGACGAAGGCTATTGAAGTAATAAGAAAATCAGGAATGAATTTGATCTGTGTTTGAGTTGACATTTTTAGTTCTACATGCTAACCGTGTTTTTATTGTCTAATTTTACTTCAGTCAGAGTTCTCAGAAATCAATAAGTCTCTCCATAGAGGTTTGATTCCGATATGAGATACATATATATTCGAATATTACAATAAATTTCTCCTTTATATTTCAAATACTGACTTACTGAAGAAGTTAAGAACATAATTTTCCTCTCCTCAATTAACCACTTAAATATGTTATGTTGTCTTACTGGATTCCAGGACAAAAATTCCTCTTGTCTGGTGGAGTCCCCAGCTTCGTGCTGTTACTTAAGGTATTGTTGAATAGTACAGAGTATTTTTGCTTAATGGGCTCTTTTTTCTTTTTTTTTTCTTTTTTTTTTTGTAATTTTCCAAATTTTAAATTGTCGTTCTTATTTCTCGGTCGAATCTGTACTAGGAAGTTCCATAGTCGTCTTCATCCATGTTTTTCCTTTTTTTTTTTTTTTTTGCAAGTACTTTCGATTGAGTTTTATCAGTCGACTTCTGGCAGTTTTTGATTATTGTTCGTTTAAAATCTGGACGCTTTTCTATGTTTCAGAAGAAATTTAAATATAATTTTAACTAACGACGATAATTCAAAAAATTACAAAATTGCAAAAACACTCTGTGCTATTTAACACTCTGTGCTATTTAACATATATATATATATATATATATATATATATATATATATATATATATATATATATATATATATATATATATATATAGCGGTCGCCGATAGCGTAGTAATTAGGAGCCTTGACTATCGTTCAGACGGTCGGGTTTCAATCCTGTCTTGAGGTAGTTGCCTGTCTAGCCGCACTGATGAGCTGTGAAACAGCGAAACAGTACTGTATGTGGATGACTGTAATGCTCCTCATCTTGAGTTGAGCATTCTGAGAAGTGATAGACAAATTACCATTAGCGTATAAGCGATGCTCTTTGTTTAAACAAATCGAGCATAGGTAGTTCGAACGATGTTAAAACATCGTTAAACTCGTGACTCACGCAGCAGCCGACAATAGCATAATGGTTAGGAGCCTTTACTGTTGTACAGACGGTCGGGTTTCAATCCTGGTTTGCGGTAGTTGCCTGTCTAGCCGCGCTGATGAGCTGCGAAACAGTACTGTATGTGGATGAATATATATATATATATATATATATATATATATATATATATATATGTGTGTGTGTGTGTGTGTGTGTGTATACTGGTTGCATCATTGTAATTTCCTAGAAGTAAATCCACCGAAAATCCGGTGTTTATATTACCTTTACCATTAATTAAAAGGAACGTTGTCTGTGTGTGCGTTCGTTCCCTATGGACTCGAAAACGGCTCGGTCGGTTTTTATGAAATTTCATACAAAAGTACCTGGCAGTGTTCTTAAATTTGTTTTGTATTGGAATGTCTTCGATAAGTATCGATAATCGATAATCGCAAAAAAAACGATGAGATTTTGACCAAAGTTAACACCTTACACAGCCTAACATTACAAGTGCACTTCAGAAGTTTTATTACCACACGAGCCAAAAGGAACAACATATAAAATTAACAGTAGGTTCTTTGCTATGACAGGGGTGTGTTCAAGATTATTGTTTCTATTTAAAGCACAGTTTCACCATGATACTTCACTTTTTCATTTTAAATCACAATTCAAGCTATTATTATTGCACAAGCAGTAAAACGAAGCATATAAAATCAACATTATGTTCTTTGATAAGATAGAGGCGCTTTCAAAATGAATGTATCTATTTAGAGCACAATAGATACATGACACTACTTTTGCATTTTAAACTTTAATGCAAGCCATTATACGTATATAAAAAAAATTTATCTATTTATCTATAACAGTGAGAATGTGTGCGATGATACTTCTCAATCTATATAACCAACGAATTTCGACCATAATCTTGGCGGAGTCCACACGCTCATGTAAAATACCCAGGTTCTGAATAACTGTTTTCAGGTCTCGCCTCTCAACATTGACATTCCTCGCAATGACATGAACATATCTGATTAAATTCTGTTGTGCAAAATGATGCTTGATTATGAAAATGCGATATCAACAAACACAGAGATGAAGCAAGTAACTTGTTTACAAAAGCAAAATAACCTGGCAGTGTTTTTTTTTTTTTTTCTTCTTCTTTTCTCAAATGGGGAATGTCGTAAATATGTGAAATCTAATACAATTCTGAAAGTCAAGCTTCAGCTGTTTGGGACACTAGCAAGAATGTATTTTATATAACTTTGCCAGTACAGACACCAGTGAGAGAAACAGTAGCAATCCAAACGGAGTTAAAGCCACAATGTAGTTCTAAAGAACTATATTGTGGCTTTAACTTCTAAACTTCTAAAGAACTATATTCTAAAGAAAATTGCGTGTTTATGAAAGAGGAAAACTGAAAGTATTTGACTTGAATTAAGAATAGTAAAGAAAGAGGAATCTAAACAATGGAACCGGGAAATCATGACGAGCCTCTCTCTCTCTCTCTCTCTCTCTCTCTCTCTCTCTCTCTCTCTCTCTCTCTCTCTCTCTCTCTCTCTCGCTCGCTCGCTCTCTTTCTTTCTCTCTCTCACACTTTTTCTCTCTCTTCCCTTTCCCCTGTCTGCCCCTCTCTGATTTCTTGCTGAGCCTTCAAATTCATCAAATGTGACCAGATTGACTATCCATCTTCTCATGGTCTTCACATAGTTAGAGGCACAATATAGTTCTAAAGAGAATAATATAATATAAAAAAAAATTGCGTTTTTATAAAAGAGTAAAACTGAAAGTATATTATCTTGAATTAAGAATGGAAAAGAAGGAGGAATCTAAACAATGGACTGGAAATAAACATTTGTTTCAATAAAGATATCGAAAACTACTAAAAATTTCCAAAATAATTAATTTGAACAATGCTTTAGGTTAAAAATTATCAGAATTATTTCCTTTGGATGAGATTCGAATTATCTCCCTTGAATTATTCTTGCTAACCTACTTTAGAAAATGTGTTCTCCTGTACATAATTTGAGAAAATTCGTTTTAGAGATGTACGAAATTCATGACGAGCCTCTCTTCTACATCCCCCTCTCTCTCTCCCTCTCTCTCCCTCTCTCTCTCTCTCGTTCTCTCTTTCTCTCTCTCAGACACACACACACACATACATAGATATAATCTCTCTCTCTCTCTCTCTCTCTCTCTCTCTCTCTCTCTCTCTCTCTCTCTCTCTCTCTCTCTCTCTTTCTATCTCTCTTTCTTCCCCTCCTCCTGTCTTTTCCTCACTGATTTCTTGCTTGGCTTTCCAATTCATCGGATGTGATTATATTGACTATCCATCTTCTCATGGTCTTCACAAATCCTGGAGATGGGTAGATTGATGTTGGTGAGTCCCTGCTTAGGAACCCGCAAGCAAAGTAAAGGCCACCTTCGTTAAAAACGCAAAGAACAAAAGAAATATAACATGTAACAATCGTATTTTTACGTGACGACCTCTTTCTCAGAATACGTACGATAAAACTACCTACCTCAAAAAATGAATTCCTTGTTTCCGGATTTCTTTAAATTCAGACTAACTTTTGCTGCCAATTTAGAAAATTAGAAAAAGAAACTGTGCACGTCTAAACACCAAATAAATGCTTAAAAATACTTTCGTTTTTAAATATTCGAGCAACAAATTGTTTGTTTTTTTGGGGGGTGGGGGTTGTTTTTTGTTTTTTTTGTTTTTTTTTTCTTATAGATATTGTTTCGTTCGAATGTCCCGTGAGATTAATACGATTACAGTAGTAATATTGCTACTGTCCTCTTTTTCTATGGCAAGCAAAATGGGTTAGTCTATGTTATTTACTCGTTACAAAAAACTAACGGAGAGACAGAAAGCTATCGTCTTCCTATTACACAATAGCCTTTTTCTACGTTTCTAATTTTTTAGATGAGGGTTGGTTATTCGTAATTATTTGGAATCTTCGGACTAATGTCCTCATCTTGAGTGTTATTTTCCTGCCTTCTTTAGGTGTATCTTGTCGAAATCGGGAATATGGACGGAATGTCGAATTGAAGCCTTTATTTACTTCACGGGGCTAGCAAGCTCTCGTTCCGTCGGCTATGACTGGATACAGATCCTAAATAATTCGCAATTGTATTTTCGCTCGCCCACAATGAGAATTGAACACTCAAGATGAGAACGCTAGTCCGAAGATTAGAAATAATACTAATGTTCTGTTTGATGATTCGCAACTTTTTTCTTTTTCTTGGTAAGCGACAGCCATTATATTACTAATGCACTGTAAATTAGTCCATCGCTAAACATTTTCATTAATTCTCACATTTCCTAACCTTAACCCTCCATCGCTAAACATTTTCATTAATTCTCACATTTTCTAACATTAACCCTCCATTGCTAAACATTTTAATTCATTCTCACATTTTCTAACCTTAACCCTCCATCGCTAAATATTTTCATTAATTCTCACATTTTCTAACATTAACCCTCCATCGCTAAATATTTTCATTAATTCTCACATTTTCTAACATTAACCCTCCATCGCTAAACATTTTAATTAGTTCTCACATTTTCTAACATTAACCCTCCATCACTAAATATTTTCATTAATTCTCACATTTTCTAACATTAACCCTCCATCGCTAAATATTTTCATTAATTCTCACATTTTCTAACATTAACCCTCCATCGCTAAACATTTTCATTAATTCTCACATTTCCTAACCTTAACCCTCCATCGCTAAACATTTTAATTAATTCTCACATTTTCTAACCTTAACCCTCCATCGCTAAACATTTTAATTAATTCTCACATTTTCTAACATTAACCCTCCATCGCTAAATATTTTCATTAATTCTCACATTTTCTAACATGAACCTTCCATCCCTAAACATTTTCATTAATTCTCACATTTTCTAACATTAACCCTCCATCGCTAAACATTTTCATTAATTCTCACATTTTCTAACATTAACCTTCCATCGCTACACATTTTCATTAATTCTCAAATTTTCTAACATTAACCTTCCATCGCTAAACATTTTCATTAATTCTCACATTTTCTAACATTAACCCTCCATCGCTAAATATTTTCATTAATTCTCACATTTTCTAACATTAACCTTCCATCGCTAAACATTTTCGTTAATTCTCACATTTTCTAACATTAACCTTCCATCGCTAAACATTTTCATTAATTCTCACATTTTCTAACATTAACCTTCCATCGCTAAACATTTTAATTAATTCTCACATTTTCTAACATTAACCTTCCATCGCTAAACATTTTCATTAATTCTCACATTTTCTAACATTAACCCTCCATCGCTAAATATTTTCATTAATTCTCACATTTTCTAACATTAACCTTCCATCGCTAAACATTTTCATTAATTCTCAGATTTTCTAACATTAACCCTCCATCGCTAAACATTTTCATTAATTCACACATTTTCTAACATTAACCTTCCATCGCTAAACATTTTCATTAATTCTCACATTTTCTAACATTAACCCTCCATCGCTAAATATTTTCATTAATTCTCACATTTTCTTACATTAACCTTCCATCGCGAAACATTTTCATTAATTCTCACATTTTCTAACATTAACCCTCCATCGCTAAACATTTTCATTAATTCTCACATTTTCTAACATTAACCTTCCATCGCTAAACATTTTCATTAATTCTCACATTTTCTAACATTAATCTTCCATCGCTAAACATTTTCATTAATTCTCACATTTTCTAACATTAACCCTCCATCGCCAAATATTTTCATTAATTCTCACATTTTCTAACATTAACCTTCCATCGCTAAATATTTTCATTAATTCTCACATTTTCTAACATTAACCCTCCATCGCTAAACATTTTCATTAATTCACACATTTTCTAACATTAACCTTCCATCGCTAAACATTTTCATTAATTCTCACATTTTCTAACATTAACCTTCCATCGCTAAACATTTTCATTAATTCTCACATTTTCTAACATTAACCTTCCATCGCTAAACATTTTCATTAATTCTCACATTTTCTAACATTAACCTTCCATCGCTAAACATTTTCATTAATTCTCACATTTTCTAACATTAACCTTCCATCGCTAAACATTTTCATTAATTCTCACATTTTCTAACATTAACCTTCCATCGCTAAACATTTTCATTAATTCTCACATTTTCTAACATTAACCTTCCATCGCTAAACATTTTCATTAATTCTCACATTTTCTAACATTACCCTTCCATCGCTAAACATTTTCATTAATTCTCACATTTTCTAACATTAACCTTCCATCGCTAAACATTTTCATTAATTCTCACATTTTCTTACATTAACCCTCCATCGCTAAATATTTTCATTAATTCTCACATTTTCTAACATTAACCTTCAATCGCTAAACATTTTCATTAATTCTCACATTTTCTAACATTAACCCTCCATCGCTAAACATTTTCATTAATTCACACATTTTCTAACATTAACCTTCCATCGCTAAACATTTTCATTAATTCTCACATTTTCTAACATTAACCCTCCATCGCTAAATATTTTCATTAATTCTCACATTTTCTAACATTAACCTTCCATCGCGACACATTTTCATTAATTCTCACATTTTCTAACATTAACCCTCCATCGCTAAACATTTTCATTAATTCTCACATTTTCTAACATTAACCTTCCATCGCTAAACATTTTCATTAATTCTCACATTTTCTAACATTAACCTTCCATCGCTAAACATTTTCATTAATTCTCACATTTTCTAACATTAACCCTCCATCGCTAAATATTTTCATTAATTCTCACATTTTCTAACATTAACCTTCCATCGCTAAATATTTTCATTAATTCTCACATTTTCTAACATTAACCTTCCATCGCTAAATATTTTCATTAATTCACACATTTTCTAACATTAACCCTCCATCGCTAAACATTTTCATTAATTCTCACATTTTCTAACATTAACCTTCCATCGTTAAACATTTTCATTAATTCTCACATTTTCTAACATTAACCCTCCATCGCTAAACATTTTCATTAATTCTCACATTTTCTAACATTAACCTTCCATCGCTAAACATTTTCATTAATTCTCACATTTTCTAACATTAACCTTCCATCGCTAAACATTTTCATTAATTCTCACATTTTCTAACATTAACCTTCCATCGCTAAACATTTTCATTAATTCTCACATTTTCTAACATTAACCTTCCATCGCTAAACATTTTCATTAATTCTCACATTTTCTAACATTAACCTTCCATCGCTAAACATTTTCATTAATTCTCACATTTTCTAACATTAACCTTCCATCGCTAAACATTTTCATTAATTCTCACATTTTCTAACATTAACCTTCCATCGCTAAACATTTTCATTAATTCTCACATTTTCTAACATTAACCCTCCATCGCTAAACATTTTCATTAATTCACACATTTTCTAACATTAACCTTCCATCGCTAAACATTTTCATTAATTCTCACATTTTCTAACATTAACCCTCCATCGCTAAATATTTTCATTAATTCTCACATTTTCTAACATTAACCTTCCATCGCGAAACATTTTCATTAATTCTCATATTTTCTAACATTAACCCTCCATCGCTAAACATTTTCATTAATTCTCACATTTTCTAACATTAACCTTCCATCGCTAAACATTTTCATTAATTCTCACATTTTCTAACATTAACCTTCCATCGCTAAACATTTTCATTAATTCTCACATTTTCTAACATTAACCCTCCATCGCTAAATATTTTCATTAATTCTCACATTTTCTAACATTAACCTTCCATCGCTAAATATTTTCATTAATTCTCACATTTTCTAACATTAACCTTCCATCGCTAAATATTTTCATTAATTCACACATTTTCTAACATTAACCCTCCATCGCTAAACATTTTCATTAATTCTCACATTTTCTAACATTAACCTTCCATCGCTAAACATTTTCATTAATTCTCACATTTTCTAACATTAACCTTCCATCGCTAAATATTTTCATTAATTCTCACATTTTCTAACATTAACCTTCCATCGCTAAATATTTTCATTAATTCTCACATTTTCTAACATTAACCTTCCATCGCTAAACATTTTCATTAATTCTAACATTTTCTAACATTAACCCTCCATCGCTAAACATTTTCATTAATTCACACATTTTCTAACATTAACCTTCCATCGCTAAACATTTTCATTAATTCTCACATTTTCTAACATTAACCTTCCATCGCTAAACATTTTCATTAATTCTCACATTTTCTAACATTAACCTTCCATCGCTAAACATTTTCATTAATTCTCACATTTTCTAACATTAACCTTCCATCGCTAAACATTTTCATTAATTCTCACATTTTCTAACATTAACCTTCCATCGCTAAACATTTTCATTAATTCTAACATTTTCTAACATTAACCTTCTCTCGCTAAACATTTTCATTAATTCTCACATTTTCTAACATTAACCTTCCATCGCTAAACATTTTCATTAATTCTCACATTTTCTAACATTAACCCTCCATCGCTAAATATTTTCATTAATTCTCACATTTTCTAACATTAACCTTCCATCGCTAAATATTTTCATTAATTCTCACATTTTCTAACATTAACCCTCCATCGCTAAACATTTTCATTAATTCACACATTTTCTAACATTAACCTTCCATCGCTAAACATTTTCATTAATTCTCACATTTTCTAACATTAAACTTCCATCGCTAAACATTTTCATTAATTCTCACATTTTCTAACATTAACCTTCCATCGCTAAACATTTTCATTAATTCTCACATTTTCTAACATTAACCTTCCATCGCTAAACATTTTCATTAATTCTCACATTTTCTAACATTAACCTTCCATCGCTAAACATTTTCATTCATTCTCACATTTTCTAACATTAACCTTCCATCGCTAAACATTTTCATTAATTCTCACATTTTCTAACATTAACCTTCCATCGCTAAACATTTTCATTAATTCTCACATTTTCTAACATTAACCTTCCATCGCTAAACATTTTCATTAATTCTCACATTTTCTAGCATTAACCTTCCATCGCTAAACATTTTCATTAATTCTCACATTTTCTAACATTAACCCTCCATCGCTAAATATTTTCATTAATTCTCACATTTTCTAACATTAACCTTCCATCGCTAAATATTTTCATTAATTCTCACATTTTCTAACATTAACCCTCCATCGCTAAACATTTTCATTAATTCACACATTTTCTAACATTAACCTTCCATCGCTAAACATTTTCATTAATTCTCACATTTTCTAACATTAACCTTCCATCGCTAAACATTTTCATTAATTCTCACATTTTCTAACATTAACCTTCCATCGCTAAACATTTTCATTAATTCTCACATTTTCTAACATTAACCTTCCATCGCTAAACATTTTCATTAATTCTCACATTTTCTAACATTAACCTTCCATCGCTAAACATTTTCATTAATTCTCACATTTTCTAACATTAACCTTCCATCGCTAAACATTTTCATTAATTCTCACATTTTCTAACATTAACCCTCCATCGCTAAATATTTTCATTAATTCTCACATTTTCTAACATTAACCTTCCATCGCTAAACATTTTCATTAATTCTCACATTTTCTAACATTAACCCTCCATCGCTAAACATTTTCATTAATTCACACATTTTCTCATCTTAACCCTCCATCGCTAAACATTTTCATTAATTCTCACATTTTCTACCCCTTACCCTCCATGGCTTAACATTTTCATTAATTCTCACATTTTCTAACCTTAACCCTCCATCGCTAAACATTTTCATTAATTCTCACATTTTCTAACATTAACCCTCCATCGCTAAACATTTTCATTAATTCTCACATTTTCTAACATTAACCCTCCATCGCTAAACATTTTCATTAATTCTCATATTTTCTAACATTAACCCTCCATCGCTAAACATTTTCATTAATTCTCACATTTTCTAACATTAACCCTCCATCGCTAAACATTTTCATTAATTCTCACATTTTCTAACATTAACCCTCCATCGCTAAATATTTTCATTAATTCTCACATTTTCTAACATTAACCTTCCATCGCTAAACATTTTCATTAATTCTCAGATTTTCTAACATTAACCCTCCATCGCTAAACATTTTCATTAATTCACACATTTTCTAACATTAACCTTCCATCGCTAAACATTTTCATTAATTCTCACATTTTCTAACATTAACCCTCCATCGCTAAATATTTTCATTAATTCTCACATTTTCTAACATTAACCTTCCATCGCGAAACATTTTCATTAATTCTCACATTTTCTAACATTAACCCTCCATCGCTAAACATTTTCATTAATTCTCACATTTTCTAACATTAACCTTCCATCGCTAAACATTTTCATTAATTCTCACATTTTCTAACATTAACCTTCCATCGCTAAACATTTTCATTAATTCTCACATTTTCTAACATTAACCCTCCATCGCCAAATATTTTCATTAATTCTCACATTTTCTAACATTAACCTTCCATCGCTAAATATTTTCATTAATTCTCACATTTTCTAACATTAACCCTCCATCGCTAAACATTTTCATTAATTCACACATTTTCTAACATTAATCTTCCATCGCTAAACATTTTCATTAATTCTCAAATTTTCTAACATTAACCTTCCATCGCTAAACATTTTCATTAATTCTCACATTTTCTAACATTAACCTTCCATCGCTAAACATTTTCATTAATTCTCACATTTTCTAACATTAACCTTCCATCGCTAAACATTTTCATTAATTCTCACATTTTCTAACATTAACCTTCCATCGCTAAACATTTTCATTAATTCTCACATTTTCTAACATTAACCTTCCATCGCTAAACATTTTCATTAATTCTCACATTTTCTAACATTAACCTTCCATCGCTAAACATTTTCATTAATTCTCACATTTTCTAACATTACCCTTCCATCGCTAAACATTTTCATTAATTCTCACATTTTCTAACATTAACCTTCCATCGCTAAACATTTTCATTAATTCTCACATTTTCTTACATTAACCCTCCATCGCTAAATATTTTCATTAATTCTCACATTTTCTAACATTAACCTTCAATCGCTAAACATTTTCATTAATTCTCACATTTTCTAACATTAACCCTCCATCGCTAAACATTTTCATTAATTCACACATTTTCTAACATTAACCTTCCATCGCTACACATTTTCATTAATTCTCACATTTTCTAACATTAACCCTCCATCGCTAAATATTTTCATTAATTCTCACATTTTCTAACATTAACCTTCCATCGCGAAACATTTTCATTAATTCTCACATTTTCTAACATTAACCCTCCATCGCTAAACATTTTCATTAATTCTCACATTTTCTAACATTAACCTTCCATCGCTAAACATTTTCATTAATTCTCACATTTTCTAACATTAACCTTCCATCGCTAAACATTTTCATTAATTCTCACATTTTCTAACATTAACCCTCCATCGCTAAATATTTTCATTAATTCTCACATTTTCTAACATTAACCTTCCATCGCTAAATATTTTCATTAATTCTCACATTTTCTAACATTAACCTTCCATCGCTAAATATTTTCATTAATTCACACATTTTCTAACATTAACCCTCCATCGCTAAACATTTTCATTAATTCTCACATTTTCTAACATTAAACTTCCATCGTTAAACATTTTCATTAATTCTCACATTTTCTAACATTAACCCTCCATCGCTAAACATTTTCATTAATTCTCACATTTTCTAACATTAACCTTCCATCGCTAAACATTTTCATTAATTCTCACATTTTCTAACATTAACCTTCCATCGCTAAACATTTTCATTAATTCTCACATTTTCTAACATTAACCTTCCATCGCTAAACATTTTCATTAATTCTCACATTTTCTAACATTAACCTTCCATCGCTAAACATTTTCATTAATTCTCACATTTTCTAACATTAACCTTCCATCGCTAAACATTTTCATTAATTCTAACATTTTCTAACATTAACCTTCCATCGCTAAACATTTTCATTAATTCTCACATTTTCTAACATTAACCTTCCATCGCTAAACATTTTCATTAATTCTCACATTTTCTAACATTAACCCTCCATCGCTAAACATTTTCATTAATTCACACATTTTCTAACATTAACCTTCCATCGCTAAACATTTTCATTAATTCTCACATTTTCTAACATTAACCCTCCATCGCTAAATATTTTCATTAATTCTCACATTTTCTAACATTAACCTTCCATCGCGAAACATTTTCATTAATTCTCACATTTTCTAACATTAACCCTCCATCGCTAAACATTTTCATTAATTCTCACATTTTCTAACATTAACCTTCCATCGCTAAACATTTTCATTAATTCTCACATTTTCTAACATTAACCTTCCATCGCTAAACATTTTCATTAATTCTCACATTTTCTAACATTAACCCTCCATCGCTAAATATTTTCATTAATTCTCACATTTTCTAACATTAACCTTCCATCGCTAAATATTTTCATTAATTCTCACATTTTCTAACATTAACCTTCCATCGCTAAATATTTTCATTAATTCACACATTTTCTAACATTAACCCTCCATCGCTAAACATTTTCATTAATTCTCACATTTTCTAACATTAACCTTCCATCGCTAAACATTTTCATTAATTCTCACATTTTCTAACATTAACCTTCCATCGCTAAATATTTTCATTAATTCTCACATTTTCTAACATTAACCTTCCATCGCTAAATATTTTCATTATTTCTCACATTTTCTAACATTAACCTTCCATCGCTAAATATTTTCATTAATTCTCACATTTTCTAACATTAACCCTCCATCGCTAAACATTTTCATTAATTCACACATTTTCTAACATTAACCTTCCATCGCTAAACATTTTCATTAATTCTCACATTTTCTAACATTAACCTTCCATCGCTAAACATTTTCATTAATTCTCACATTTTCTAACATTAACCTTCCATCGCTAAACATTTTCATTAATTCTCACATTTTCTAACATTAACCTTCCATCGCTAAACATTTTCATTAATTCTAACATTTTCTAACATTAACCTTCCATCGCTAAACATTTTCATTAATTCTCACATTTTCTAACATTAACCTTCCATCGCTAAACATTTTCATTAATTCTCACATTTTCTAACATTAACCCTCCATCGCTAAATATTTTCATTAATTCTCACATTTTCTAACATTAACCTTCCATCGCTAAATATTTTCATTAATTCTCACATTTTCTAACATTAACCCTCCATCGCTAAACATTTTCATTAATTCACACATTTTCTAACATTAACCTTCCATCGCTAAACATTTTCATTAATTCTCACATTTTCTAACATTAACCTTCCATCGCTAAACATTTTCATTAATTCTCACATTTTCTAACATTAACCTTCCATCGCTAAACATTTTCATTAATTCTCACATTTTCTAACATTAACCTTCCATCGCTAAACATTTTCATTAATTCTCACATTTTCTAACATTAACCTTCCATCGCTAAACATTTTCATTCATTCTCACATTTTCTAACATTAACCTTCCATCGCTAAACATTTTCATTAATTCTCACATTTTCTAACATTAACCTTCCATCGCTAAACATTTTCATTAATTCTCACATTTTCTAACATTAACCTTCCATCGCTAAACATTTTCATTAATTCTCACATTTTCTAACATTAACCTTCCATCGCTAAACATTTTCATTAATTCTCACATTTTCTAACATTAACCTTCCATCGCTAAACATTTTCATTAATTCTCACATTTTCTAGCATTAACCCTCCATCGCTAAACATTTTCATTAATTCTCACATTTTCTAACATTAACCCTCCATCGCTAAATATTTTCATTAATTCTCACATTTTCTAACATTAACCTTCCATCGCTAAATATTTTCATTAATTCTCACATTTTCTAACATTAACCCTCCATCGCTAAACATTTTCATTAATTCACACATTTTCTAACATTAACCTTCCATCGCTAAACATTTTCATTAATTCTCACATTTTCTAACATTAACCTTCCATCGCTAAACATTTTCATTAATTCTCACATTTTCTAACATTAACCTTCCATCGCTAAACATTTTCATTAATTCTCACATTTTCTAACATTAACCTTCCATCGCTAAACATTTTCATTAATTCTCACATTTTCTAACATTAACCTTCCATCGCTAAACATTTTCATTAATTCTCACATTTTCTAACATTAACCTTCCATCGCTAAACATTTTCATTAATTCTCACATTTTCTAACATTAACCCTCCATCGCTAAATATTTTCATTAATTCTCACATTTTCTAACATTAACCTTCCATCGCTAAACATTTTCATTAATTCTCACATTTTCTAACATTAACCCTCCATCGCTAAACATTTTCATTAATTCACACATTTTCTCATCTTAACCCTCCATCGCTAAACATTTTCATTAATTCTCACATTTTCTACCGCTTACCCTCCATGGCTTAACATTTTCATTAATTCTCACATTTTCTAACCTTAACCCTCCATCGCTAAACATTTTCATTAATTCTCACATTTTCTAACATTAACCCTCCATCGCTAAACATTTTCATTAATTCTCACATTTTCTAACATTAACCCTCCATCGCTAAACATTTTCATTAATTCTCACATTTTCTAACATTAACCCTCCATCGCTAAACATTTTCATTAATTCTCACATTTTCTATCATTAACCCTCCATCGCTAAACATTTTCATTAATTCTCACTTTTTCTAAAATTAACCATCCATCGCTAAACCTTTTTTATTAATTCTCACATTTTCTAACATTAACCCTCCATCCCTAAACATTTTCATTAATTCTCACATTTTCTAACATTAACCCTCCATCGCTAAACATTTTCATTAATTCTCACATTTTCTAACCATCACCCTCCATCGCTAAACATTTTCATCATTTCTCACATTTTCTAACATTAACCCTCCATCGCTAAACATTTTCATTAATTCTCATATTTTCTAACATTAACCCTCCATCGCTAAACATTTTCATTAATTCTCACATTTTCTACCCCTTACCCTCCATCGCTAAACATTTTCATTAATTCTCACATTTTCTACCCCTTACCCTCCATCGCTTAACATTTTCATTAATTCTCACATTTTCTAACATTAACCCTCCATCGCTAAACATTTTCATTAATTCTCACATTTTCTAACATTAACCCTCCATCGCTAAACATTTTCATTAATTCACACATTTTCTAATCTTAACCCTCCATCGCTAAACATTTTCGTTAATTCTCACATTTTCTACCCCTTACCTTCCATCGCTTAACATGTTCATTAATTCTCACATTTTCTAACCTTAACCCTCCATCGCTAAACATTTTCATTAGTTAACACATTTTCTAACATTAACCCTCCATAGCTAAACATTTTCATTAATTATCACATTTTCTTACATTAACCCTCCATCGCTAAACATTTTCATTAATTCTCACGTTTTCTAACATTAACCCTCCATCGCTAAACATTTTCATTAATTATCACATTTTCTAAAATAAACCCTCCATCGCTAAACATTTTCATTAATTATCACGTTTTCTAACATTAACCCTCCATCGCTAAACATTTTCATTAATTCTCACATTTTCTAATCTTAACCCTCCATCCCTAAACATTTTCATTAATTATCACATTTTCTACCCCTTACCCTCCATCGCTTAAAATTTTCATTAATTCTCACATTTTCTAATCTTAACCCTCCATCGCTAAACATTTTCATTAATTCTCACATTTTATACCCCTTACCCTCCATCGCTTAAAATTTTCATTAATTCTCACATTTTCTAATCTTAACCCTCCATCGCTAAACATTTTCATTAATTCTCACATTTTCTACCCCTTACCCTCCATCGCTTAAAATTTTCATTAATTCTCACATTTTCTAATCTTAACCCTCCATCGCTAAACATTTTCATTAATTCTAACATTTTATACCCCTTACCCTCCATCGCTTAACATTTTCATTAATTCTCACATTTTCTAATCTTAACCCTCCATCGCTAAACATTTTAATTAATTCTCAGATTTTCTAATCTTAACCCTCCATCGCTTAACATTTTCATTAATTCTCACATTTTCTAATCTAAACCCTCCATCGCTAAACATTTTCATTAATTCTCACATTTCCTAACATTAACCCTCCATCGCTAAACATTTTCATTAATTCTCACATTTTCTAACATTAACCCTCCATCGCTAAACATTTTCATGAATTCTCACATTTTCTAACATTAACCCTCCATCGCTAAACATTTTCATTAATTCTCACATTTTCTAACATTAACCCTCCATCGCTAAACATTTTCATTAGTTCACACATTTTCTAACATTAACCCTCCATCGCTAAACATTTTCATTTATTATCACGTTTTCTTACATTAACCCTCCATCGCTAAACATTTTCATTAATTCTCACGTTTTCTAACATTAACCCTCCATCGCTAAACATTTTCATTAATTATCACATTTTCTAAAATTAACCCTCCATCGCTAAACATTTTCATTAATTATCACGTTTTCTAACATTAACGCTCCATCGCTAAACATTTTCATTAATTCTCACATTTTCTAATCTTAACCCTCCATCGCTAAACATTTTCATTAATTCTCACATTTTATACCCCTTACCCTCCATCGCTAAACATTTTCATTAATTCTCACATTTTCTAATCTTAACCCTCCATCGCTACACATTTTAATTAATTCTCACATTTTCTAATCTTAACCCTCCATCGCTTAACATTTTCATTAATTCTCACATTTTCTAATCTAAACCCTCCATCGCTAAACATTTTCATTAATTCTCACATTTCCTAACATTAACCCTCCATCGCTAAGCATTTTCATTAATTCTCACATTTTCTAACATTAACCCTCCATCGCTAAACATTTTCATGAATTCTCACATTTTCTAACATTAACCCTCCATCGCTAAACATTTTCATTAATTCTCACATTTTCTAACATTAACCCTCCATCGCTAAACATTTTCATTAATTCTCACATTTTCTAACATTAACCCTCCATCGCTAAACATTTTCATTAATTCTCACATTTTCTAACATTAACCCTCCATCCCTAAACATTTTCATTAATTCTCACATTTTCTACCCCTTACCCTCCATCGCTAAACATTTTCATTAATTCTCACATTTTCTAACATTAACCCTCCATCGCTAAACATTTTCATTTATTCTCACATTTTCTTACATTAACCCTTCATCGCTAAAAATTTTCAATAATTCTCACATTTTCTAACATTAAACCTCCATCACTAAATATTTTCATTAATTATCACATTTTCTAACATTAACCCTCCATCGCTAAACATTTTCATTAATTCTCACATTTTCTAATCTTAACCCTCCATCGCTAAACATTTTCATTAATTCTCACATTTTCTAACCTTAACCCTCCATCGCTAAACATTTTCATTAATTCTCACATTTTCTACCCCTTACCCTCCATCGCTTAACATTTTCATTAATTCTCACATTTTCTAACATTAACCCTCCATTGCTAAACATTTTAATTAATTCTCACATTTTCTAACCTTAACCCTCCATCGCTAAACATTTTAATTAATTCTCACATTTTCTAACCTTAACCCTCCATCGCTAAATATTTTCATTAATTCTCACATTTTCTAACATTAACCTTCCATCGCTAAACATTTTCATTAATTCTCACATTTTCTAACATTAACCCTCCATCGCTAAACATTTTCATTAATTCTCACATTTTCTAACATTAACCCTCCATCGCTAAACATTTTCATTAATTCACACATTTTCTAATCTTAACCCTCCATCACTAAACATTTTCATTAATTCTCACATTTTCTACCCCTTACCCTCCATCGCTTAACATTTTCATTAATTCTCACATTTTCTAACCTTAACCCTCCATCGCTAAACATTTTCATTAATTCTCACATTTTCTAACATTAACCCTCCATCGCTAAACATTTTCATTAATTCTCACATTTTCTAACATTAACCCTCCATCGCTAAACATTTTCATTAATTCTCATATTTTCTAACATTAACCCTCCATCGCTAAACATTTTCATTAATTCTCACATTTTCTAACATTAACCCTCCATCGCTAAACATTTTCATTAATTCTCACATTTTCTACCCCTTACCCTCCATCGCTAAACATTTTCATTAATTCTCACATTTTCTACCCCTTACCCTCCATCGCTAAACATTTTCATTAATTCTCACATTTTCTAACATTAACCCTCCATCGCTAAACATTTTCATTAATTCTCACATTTTCTAACATTAACCCTCCATCGCTAAACATTTTCATTAATTCACACATTTTCTAATCTTAACCCTCCATCGCTAAACATTTTCGTTAATTCTCACATTTTCTACCCCTTACCTTCCATCGCTTAACATGTTCATTAATTCTCACATTTTCTAACCTTAACCCTCCATCGCTAAACATTTTCATTAGGTAACACATTTTCTAACATTAACCCTCCATAGCTAAACATTTTCATTAATTATCATATTTTCTTACATTAACCCTCCATCGCTAAACATTTTCATTAATTCTCACGTTTTCTAACATTAACCCTCCATCGCTAAACATTTTCATTAATTATCACATTTTCTAAAATAAACCCTCCATCGCTAAACATTTTCATTAATTATCACGTTTTCTAACATTAACCCTCCATCGCTAAACATTTTCATTAATTCTCACATTTTCTAATCTTAACCCTCCATCGCTAAACATTTTCATTAATTATCACATTTTCTACCCGTTACCCTCCATCGCTAAAAATTTTCATTAATTCTCACATTTTCTAATCTTAACCCTCCATCGCTAAACATTTTCATTAATTCTCACATTTTCTACCCCTTACCCTCCATCGCTTAAAAGTTTCATTAATTCTCACATTTTCTAATCTTAACCCTCCATCGCTAAACATTTTCATTAATTCTCACATTTTCTACCCCTTACCCTCCATCGCTTAAAATTTTCATTAATTCTCACATTTTCTAATCTTAACCCTCCATCGCTAAACATTTTCATTAATTCTCACATTTTATACCCCTTACCCTCCATCGCTTAACATTTTCATTAATTCTCACATTTTCTAATCTTAACCCTCCATCGCTAAACATTTTAATTAATTCTCAGATTTTCTAATCTTAACCCTCCATCGCTTAACATTTTCATTAATTCTCACATTTTCTAATCTAAACCCTCCATCGCTAAACATTTTCATGAATTCTCACATTTTCTAACATTAACCCTCCATCGCTAAACATTTTCATTAATTCTCACATTTTCTAACATTAACCCTCCATCGCTAAACATTTTCATTAGTTCACACATTTTCTAACATTAACCTTCCATCGCTAAACATTTTCATTTATTATCACATTTTCTTACATTAACCCTCCATCGCTAAACATTTTCATTAATTCTCACGTTTTCTAACATTAACCCTCCATCGCTAAACATTTTCATTAATTATCACATTTTCTAAAATTAACCCTCCATCGCTAAACATTTTCATTAATTATCACGTTTTCTTACATTAACCCTCCATCGCTAAACATTTTCATTAATTCTCACATTTTCTAATCTTAACCCTCCATCGCTAAACATTTTCATTAATTATCACATTTTCTACCCCTTACCCTCCATCGCTTAACATTTTCATTAATTCTCACATTTTCTAATCTTAACCCTCCATCGCTAAACATTTTCATTAATTCTCACATTTTATACCCCTTACCCTCCATCGCTAAACATTTTCATTAATTCTCACATTTTCTAATCTTAACCCTCCATCGCTACACATTTTAATTAATTCTCACATTTTCTAATCTTAACCCTCCATCGCTTAACATTTTCATTAATTCTCACATTTTCTAATCTAAACCCTCCATCGCTAAACATTTTCATTAATTCTCACATTTCCACACATTAACCCTCCATCGCTAAGCATTTTCATTAATTCTCACATTTTCTAACATTAACCCTCCATCGCTAAACATTTTCATGAATTCTCACATTTTCTAACATTAACCCTCCATCGCTAAACATTTTCATTAATTCTCACATTTTCTAACATTAACCCTCCATCGCTAAACATTTTCATTAATTCTCACATTTTCTAACATTAACCCTCCATCGCTAAACATTTTCATTAATTCTCACATTTTCTAACATTAACCCTCCATCGCTAAACATTTTCATTAATTCTCACATTTTCTAACATTAACCCTCCATCCCTAAACATTTTCATTAATTCTCACATTTTCTACCCCTTACCCTCCATCGCTAAACATTTTCATTAATTCTCACATTTTCTAACATTAACCCTCCATCGCTAAACATTTTCATTTATTCTCACATTTTCTTACATTAACCCTCCATCGCTAAAAATTTTCAATAATTCTCACATTTTCTAACATTAAACCTCCATCACTAAATAATTTCATTAATTATCACATTTTCTAACATTAACCCTCCATCGCTAAACATTTTCATTAATTCTCACATTTTCTAATCTTAACCCTCCATCGCTAAACATTTTCATTAATTCTCACATTTTCTAACCTTAACCCTCCATCGCTAAACATTTTCATTAATTCTCACATTTTCTACCCCTTACCCTCCATCGCTTAACATTTTCATTAATTCTCACATTTTCTAATCTTAACCCTCCATCGCTAAACATTTTCATTAATTCTCACATTTTCTAATCTTAACCCTCCATCTCTTAACATTTTCATTAATTCTCATATTTTCTTATCTTAACCCTCCATCTCTTAACATTTTCATTAATTCTCACATTTTCTAATCTTAACCCTCCATCTCTTAACATTTTCATTAATTCTCACATTTTCTAATCTTAACCCTCCATCTCTTAACATTTTCATTAATTCTCACATTTTCTAATCTTAACCCTCCATCTCTTAACATTTTCATTAATTCTCACATTTTCTACCCCTTACACTCCATCGCTTAACATTTTCATTAATTCTCACATTTTCTAATCTTAACCCTCCATCGCTAAACATTTTCATTAATTCTCACATTTTCTAATCTTAACCCTCCATCGCTAAACATTTTCATTAATTCTCATATTTTCTAACATTAACCCTCCATCGCTAAACATTTTCATTTATTCTCACATTTTCCTACATTAACCCTCCATCGCTAAACATTTTCAATAATTCTCACATTTTCTAACATTAACCCTCCATCACTAAATATTTTCATTAATTATCACATTTTCTAACATTAACCCTCCATCGCTAAACATTTTCATTAATTCTCACATTTTCTAATCTTAACCCTCCATCGCTAAACATTTTCATTAATTCTCACATTTTCTAACCTTAACCCTCCATCGCTAAACATTTTCATTAATTCTCACATTTTCTACCCCTTACCCTCCATCGCTTAACATTTTCATTAATTCTCACATTTTCTAACCTTAACCCTCCATCCCTAAACATTTTCATCAATTCTCATATTTTCTAACCATAACCCTCCATCGCTAAACATTTTCATTCATTTTCACATTTTCTAATCTTAACCCTCCATCGCTAAACATTTTCATTAATTTTCACATTTTCTAACATTAATCCTCCATCGCTAAACATTTTCGTTAATTCTCACATTTTCTAACATTAACCCCCCATCGCTAAATATTTTCATTAATTCTCACATTTTCTAATCTTAACCCTCCATCTCTAAACATTTTCATTAATTCTCACATTTTCTAATCTTAACCCTCCATCGCTAAACATTTTCATTAATTCTCACATTTTCTAATCTTAACCCTCCATCGCTAAACATTTTCATTAATTCTCACATTTTCTAATCTTAACCCTCCATCGCTAAACATTTTCATTAATTCTCACATTTTCTAATCTTAACCCTCCATCGCTAAACATTTTCATTAATTCTCACATTTTCTAATCTTAACCCTCCATCGCTAAACATTTTCATTAATTCTCACATTTTCTAATCTTAACCCTCCATCGCTAAACATTTTCATTAATTCTCACATTTTCTAATCTTAACCCTCCATCGCTAAACATTTTCATTAATTCTCACATTTTCTAATCTTAACCCTCCATCGCTAAACATTTTCATTAATTCTCACATTTTCTAATCTTAACCCTCCATCGCTAAACATTTTTATTAATTTTCACATTATCTAACATTAACCCTCCATCGCTAAACATTTTCAATAATCCGCACATTTTCTTACATTAACCCTCCATCGCTAAACATTTTCATTAATTCTCACATTTTCTAACATTAACCATCCATCGCTAAACATTTTTATTAATTCTCATATTTTCTAACATTAACCCTCCATTGCTAAACATTTTCATTAATTCTCACATTTTCTAACATTAACCCTCCATCGCTAAACATTTTCATTAATTCTCACATTTTCTAACATTAACCATCCATCGCTAAACATTTTCATTAATTCTCACATTTTCTACCCCTTACCCTCCATTGCTTAACATTTTCATTAATTCTCACATTTTCTAACATTAATCCTCCATCGCTAAACATTTTCATTAATTCTCACATTTTCTAACATTAACCCTCCATCGCTAAACATTTTCATTAATTCTCACATTTTCTACCCCTTACCCTCCATCGCTAAACATTTTCATTAATTCTCACATTTTCTAACATTAACCCTCCATCGCTAAACATTTTCATTTATTCTCACATTTTCTTACATTAACCCTCCATCGCTAAAAATTTTCAATAATTCTCACATTTTCTAACATTAAACCTCCATCACTAAATATTTTCATTAATTATCACATTTTCTAACATTAACCCTCCATCGCTAAACATTTTCATTAATTCTCACATTTTCTAATCTTAACCCTCCATCGCTAAACATTTTCATTAATTGTCACATTTTCTAACCTTAACCCTCCATCGCTAAACATTTTCATTAATTCTCACATTTTCTACCCCTTACCCTCCATCGCTTAACATTTTCATTAATTCTCACATTTTCTAATCTTAACCCTCCATCGCTAAACATTTTCATTAATTCTCACATTTTCTAATCTTAACCCTCCATCTCTTAACATTTTCATTAATTCTCATATTTTCTTATCTTAACCCTCCATCTCTTAACATTTTCATTAATTCTCACATTTTCTAATCTTAACCCTCCATCTCTTAACATTTTCATTAATTCTCACATTTTCTAATCTTAACCCTCCATCTCTTAACATTTTCATTAATTCTCACATTTTCTAATCTTAACCCTCCATCTCTTAACATTTTCATTAATTCTCACATTTTCTACCCCTTACACTCCATCGCTTAACATTTTCATTAATTCTCACATTTTCTAATCTTAACCCTCCATCGCTAAACATTTTCATTAATTCTCACATTTTCTAATCTTAACCCTCCATCGCTAAACATTTTCATTAATTCTCATATTTTCTAACATTAACCCTCCATCGCTAAACATTTTCATTTATTCTCACATTTTCCTACATTAACCCTCCATCGCTAAACATTTTCAATAATTCTCACATTTTCTAACATTAACCCTCCATCACTAAATATTTTCATTAATTATCACATTTTCTAACATTAACCCTCCATCGCTAAACATTTTCATTAATTCTCACATTTTCTAATCTTAACCCTCCATCGCTAAACCTTTTCATTAATTCTCACATTTTCTAACCTTAACCCTCCATCGCTAAACATTTTCATTAATTCTCACATTTTCTACCCCTTACCCTCCATCGCTTAACATTTTCATTAATTCTCACATTTTCTAACCTTAACCCTCCATCCCTAAACATTTTCATCAATTCTCATATTTTCTAACCATAACCCTCCATCGCTAAACATTTTCATTAATTTTCACATTTTCTAACATTAATCCTCCATCGCTAAACATTTTCGTTAATTCTCACATTTTCTAACATTAACCCCCCATCGCTAAATATTTTCATTAATTCTCACATTTTCTAATCTTAACCCTCCATCGCTACACATTTTCATTAATTCTCACATTTTCTAATCTTAACCCTCCATCGCTAAACATTTTCATTAATTCTCACATTTTCTAATCTTAACCCTCCATCGCTAAACATTTTCATTAATTCTCACATTTTCTAATCTTAACCCTCCATCGCTAAACATTTTTATTAATTTTCACATTATCTAACATTAACCCTCCATCGCTAAACATTTTCAATAATCCGCACATTTTCTTACATTAACCCTCCATCGCTAAACATTTTCATTAATTCTCACATTTTCTAACATTAACCATCCATCGCTAAACATTTTTATTAATTCTCATATTTTCTAACATTAACCCTCCATTGCTAAACATTTTCATTAATTCTCACATTTTCTAACATTAACCCTCCATCGCTAAACATTTTCATTAATTCTCACATTTTCTAACATTAACCATCCATCGCTAAACATTTTCATTAATTCTCACATTTTCTACCCCTTACCCTCCATTGCTTAACATTTTCATTAATTCTCACATTTTCTAACATTAATCCTCCATCGCTAAACATTTTCATTAATTCTCACATTTTCTAACATTAACCCTCCATCGCTAAACATTTTCATTAATTCTCACATTTTCTTACATTAACCCTCCATCGCTAAACATTTTCATTAATTCTCACATTTCTTACCTTAACCCTCCATCGCTAAACATTTTCATTAATTCTCACATTTTCTAACATTAACCCTCCATCGCTAAACATTTTCATTAATTCTCACATTTTCTACACCTTACCCTCCATCGCTTAAAATTTTCATTAATTCTCACATTTTCTAACATTAACCCTCCATCGCTATACATTTTCATTAATTCTCACATTTTCTAACATTAACCCTCCATCGCTAAACATTTTCATTAATTCACACATTTTCATAAAAATTAAAAGTTAGAGATAAGTTTTCATTTTTTGTTGGTTTGTTTGTTTTACCTTCTTACGATATTTTTAATGTTAACATCCTCTACTACTAATAGAGGGTAAATTAATAAGATATGTTTATCTTAGACTATGCCCAGCAGAAGCTAAAGCCGTTACGTTTGCGCTTATAGTTAGTATTATATGGGCCTTACTTAAAACAATGAAACATTAACAGTTAAATGTATTATTATTAGAAAACTCGCACCTGGAGATGTCTAAACAATTCATATAAACTATGCCTAAATAAAAAAACTGGAGATAATCAGATTTAGTGATAAAAGTAAACCTCTACATAAAAAACATGAAACTTCAATTAACTGTAAGAATAAGTCGCACTTTCTTCGTAACTGATATATAATCCCTGGAATCTATACTACTCCTATAAGAAAATCAATGATAACTATCGCATTTAGTATAATACATCAACCTATAATTTCTACCTTACGTGCATGGATTATTCCCCCTTGTAAAACGTTTTCTGACACACTTTATATATTATTGCGTTTGGTTTAAAAATCCTCTACCTGATTATTTATCTACTTATTTATTTATTTATTTATTTATTTATAAAGCTGCTATATTATACTACAAAATCAGTTGACGGTGGTCTTTATTGTCTCCCCATATTATGTGTATATTATAATTATTTTTAATTTTCTCTTGTATTTTTTGAATACCTACTACTAATTTTTATTTCCGCAATTTCATTTTATTATTATAATTATTTTTCATCCATTGTTATGTATTTTATTCAGAATACTGTGATTATTATTTATATTATTATTATTATTATTATTATTATTATTATTATTATTATTATTATTATTATTATTATTATTATTATTACTTACTTACTTACTTACTTACTTACTTACTTACTTACTTACTTACTTACTTACAGGATTATGATCATTATAGTTATCATTTTTATTTAAAATGTTTTGTAAATTTTCAGTTATTTTTATTATTATTTGTTATTATTGTAATTAGCATTATTATTTTTATTCGTTTTTATTTTTATTTTATTTTTATTATTTGTTCTCATTTTTGTTTTTGTATTAATTTTTACATTATTATTATTATTATTATTATTATTATTATTATTATTATTATTATTATTATTATTATTATTATTATTATTATTATTATTATTATTGATGGGAGCAATAGTAGCACAATTACCATTTTTATTTAAATCACAATTATTATTACGATTAGAAGTGTTTATTGTATTACTATGACCATTAGTAGTATTTATTTATTTTAGAATTAGTACTAATTTTCCTATAATTATTTTATTATAAGTCTTCATCTTATTATTAGTATTATATTTATTATCTTAATTGGCATTATTATATTCTCCTTTTCATAATTATCATTTTTATAATTATTATTATTATTATTATCATCCTCTCTTTATAATTATTGTAATCGTGATTATGATAAACTTTATTGCTATCATTGCTATAATTATTATGATTATTTCATAATTTATTATTAACAATACTATCGTTGTAAATTTTATTATTATTATTATTATTATTATTATTATTATTTTATTTTATTTTATTTTTATTTATATTATTTATTATAATAAGTATTAAAAATTTTAAGTTTATTTAATTTTATTTCTTTATAAACTTAAGAAAAACAAATTTTAGTATTTTTGTTCTAAAAAAATTGCTTAAACTACATAGAAATAATTTTTAAAAAATTTTAAATGCATAAACTGCATAAAAATAATTAAAAAATAAAAATTTGAAATATCAAGCCAAGTCTAGCCATTATGATAACCCATTTTTCGTAAAAAAAAAACACCTCAACCCTATTATTTTTAGTTTATGCAATCCTACCATTACCTCACACCTCGTATCCCGCCTCCTCCTTTTCTGCTCCCTATCCTTTTTTGACATACATTCCGACGACCTCATATGAGGACAATGCTAAAATATGTTATTGAATTAACCCCTTTACCTGGAGACATACAAACGGTTAATGTAAATATTAGTTTCTTATTTGATTATGTAACCTTTCAGTTTTTAATCTAAAGTTTTCCTTTTTTCGTAGTATAAGCAGATTTTTCGCTTGAGGCGATCTTAGGTTTTAATAACTAAAGATCAAAACATCGTTATGTCAAAGTTGAGCCTGTTCACGTCTGTATAAATACAAATATTAATATATGCTAGCAAGACTCGTGGAAATTCAACAGCGGCATATTACATATATAACATATTGCTGCTGGGCACTCTATGGACATTCAGCGTGAATTGAGACCTCGCGATATTATTGTAGCCTGTTAGTTAAAATTTTAAAGTGTTTATTTAAGTAATTTGGTTAATGTAGTACTAGAATATATCTGGCTAATGCGGTTTATCTCCAATATCCTTATAGAAGACTGTGACATATTTCTATTGTATGGACGCAAACGGAAACCCCACGATATCATTATACCATCTTTAGACAGAACAAATACTATTCTTGGGTGCTAGTCAGAAGACCAAGAAGGTATATTTTAGTTTCACATACGACCCAAAAGCGACATCAGTTTTTATTATTTATTTTATTTTTATTTATTTTTTTTTACATTGCGTCATCAGTGATCGGAAGATCCTATTTATTAAAAAAAAAAAAAGGATAGCAGATGATAACATACTACGAACATTAAATAAGCGTATCTATGTACTAATAATTTAATGTTCTTAGTATGTTATCACCTTCTATCCCCGTTTTAAAATAATAGAATCTCCCGATCGAATAATTTATAATTTGGCTGTGGACTACGTGTGTGTGTGTGTGTGTGTGTGTGTGTGTGTGTGTGTGTGTGTGTGCGTGTGTGTGTGTGCGCGCGCGTGTGAGTTTGTGTGCGGAGAGAGAGAGAATAGATATTTTCTAGGTCTCTGCACAAAGCATCATATACTGAATAGGTCTACTTATTTTCCCATGTATTCGAATTGTTTCAGACAAAGGGTTTTTCTTGCCTAACGATAAATGCCTATTATGTGAAAACAGCGATATACTGAACATAAAAATCGACTCATGATCCCTTGGGATTTCTCACTGCAGAGAATAAGAACCGCAGCGCGGAAATGCTGTATTTTCGTAACATCCAGATGCCCTAGACAATCTTCTTGTAACTTACAACAGGACCTAAAATCTTCACCAACAATGGAGAAAAGGTAAAACAAAACGGAAACCTATTCAGAAATGTAACAATGTGTTTCTGCTATGAAATATATATATATATATATATATATATATATATATATATATATATATATATAATATAAATACAACTGACCACGAAAGAGTGTTCTCAACTGACTCTAAAGAGATTAAGTGTTAACTACGAGCAATGAAAGGACTACACTAAAGTATGTTTATCAACATAATAAAACTTTTTTTTTAAGTATTAACGTCTCTTTGTTTCGGAGGCGTTTTCTTTCATTTCTTACTATCGAATGAAATAATTAATTACTACATATTTCCGGTAAAGTCACTAAATACAGTATTATATTGATAGCGCTAAAATAATTATATGTAGGCATTAATTTTTTTATTATTACATGCGGAGTCATTTCGAGTTATTTTTGTTTTACACATCTGAACTCGAGAAATACACACTTTAAATTTGTAAACAGTATGCAATGAATAAGAAACAAGGCGGCCTTAGGCTCATTAAGATGTGTAAGATAAAATAAATTTTAACTCGAAATTGATGGTTAATTATTAAAGTAAAGAATCAAATAAAACATACTTTGTTTTAAATAGGATTCACACTGGTAGGCAACCGACGTCAACAACAAAAATTAACACATAAACATGTTTGTTTTTTATTTGTTTGCTTTTATTTACACTTCTAGACGAAGAAAGAGATACAGCTCAGCTCACTCGTATCACTTAGAAGTACACCTCATCAATATAAAGAAGGGGAACTAACTCTTTAAATGGTCCAAAAGAAACAACTCTTGCAATTTTTCACATTAAAAACTTACATTAACATTGAAAATTTTCAACAGAAATGACTCCTCATGTAATAATATTTAACAAAAAAAAATTTTAATGCCTACACAGAATCATTTTCTTGCTATAAACTCAATACAGTATTTAGTGACTTTACCATTTCCTTTTATTCTATGTAAATACTCTGTTGTCCCCTTTTTTATCAACTTTTGCTTGTCATAGTTAATTTCAGTTTTAGTAAATATTTTAGGGTAGAATTATATTACCTCAGAATTATTGGAGTTTTCAGCCTTGAATTATATCCGAGTTATTTCCCTTATATTATTCTGGTTAGCGTTAGAAAATGCTTTCTCCTCTCCGGAAGTTGAGTAAACTCGTTCCACATATATACAGTAGAACAAGATATCCTCTTCTTTCTGAATCGCCTTTAAAGGTACATAGATGTTTTGTCCCGTCTCTCTTACAGGTTTATCTTCTCAAAAAACCTTGATTCTAAGTTACGTCTCTTCTGATAATAGTCGCATAGACTCCCAGATCTAATCAACACGAACATATTATTCATGCATATTTACAACCTTGGAAATATATGTGTCTTTTTGATTTTGATTATTACGTTAATGCATTCTCTATGTAGCAATGATATATGTTGTTCTCCCGTTGTAAAGTAGATGACATCATATGTCTCGTGTTCCCATTTTAGGTTTGTCTTTAATAAATTGTTTATGTTAGAATAAATATGTATGTATGTACATTCAACTGTTTCTTCACTGTTATCATTTCGCTTTCTTCCAATACTCATGTATTATTAAGAATATCACAACATAGAAAATGGCGGCCTCGTGTTTAGGAAAGATATTAATGAACGCGTCGTCGCTGAAGACCTGAAAAAATATAATATATAATATTCATAAGTTTAACATTTCAATTCAATTCAGAAAAATAAAACAAGCAATTGTTAGAATATATCGGGGCAACTTCGGGTGGCGTTGCTGGTAGACGACTTGGAAAATCAACTATTAATCTTATTAAAAAGTAAAATGTTAGATACTGAACATTATTATTGTGTTAACTGTTATGTAGAAAACGGTATGGAGAGAGAATGGTTTGAAAGAAGGAATGTTTAGTAAAATATATAGGTTAACAATCAAGGAAAGAACGCGTTAATAAACACAATATGTTTCTAACAGATGGAAAAACGTGATTTGAAGTCACATGTTAAAAGATGTGAGTTGAATTACGTCATAGCAAGGATTAGTTTGAATATATACAAATAAAGAGTCAGTTAGGGTTGATAGAGTGACAAAGACGGTCTTAAGATTAAGATGGTTCCATATAGAGGAGGTCAGAAATGGGGATAGTCAGAATCAGCATTGCAACTTTCTAAAAGGGGGAAAAAACACTTTTGAATTAAAAGTTGCCGAAAATACAACCCAAGGCTCTGTCATTTCTTGAGAACAATTTCCATTGCAGCATTCCGTCAAGCAAGACCAAAGATGGGCCAGATATGTTCCTGATTGGCCAGATGTTTAAAAACCAAATAAGTGTTATTCATCTTTTGTGTTTTAAAGGTATTTATGTATATTCTTGTCCCGTCATAAACTGTAATTAAATGTGCATACACGCAACGAACTCTAAATTACACGATCACTACGGTAGACGGAAACAGACGAACAAAGGTATACACACACGTCATATGGATGACTGTGGCACGTATATACAAACGTATATACACCCTTTAGATACACATTCATTAGAATAACATTACATAACATATACACGGTTTGGTCCCCTCGTTTATAGATCTCTGTTTTATATACAATCGCGGTACACCCTTCCAAGTTATACTGAACCCCGCTATCCAACACAATCATCAATTGATATGTAAAGAAAGGATAGTAAAAAAAGGTATATAAAAATTAGGTGCAGTAGACCAGAACCTGTCCAATTCCGCTTTTTTTATCGCATTTATTCCCTTTCTTAGATGTCTATTCTAAGATCCAGGGATCCTAATTGAGAAAGAGGCTCTTCTCTGGTTCAATCGAAATCTCTGGTGAAACAGGTTCTGGTGATACCCGTGTAAACGTCTGTCTGCTGCAGGAGTGAATAATAGTTCACGCGGTAGATCGTAATAATGGTTGAGGAGATTGTAGGCCAAGATAAAATCACCGCATAATTCCTTGTGAATCCATTACCTCTGTAATATACGGCATAATATCGTTGACACAACGGTTCCCGTCAAATCACCGAAGTTAAGCAACGTTGAACTTGATCATTGCTAAAATGGGTAACCAATTTGGCAGTTTCAGGTGCTGTATTGTAGGAGAACGTCACCTTCCTACAAGAGTTGCAAAAAAACTAGCGTCGTCATCTCCCTTGACAGGGATATGCATGCGACTGGGGACCGCTTGTGAATTTCATACTTCCATGAAACTTCCACCTTCGGAGGAAGCCGGTTAAATCCGAATAGGGTTAGTTCCCCCCCACACACACACAGGCACACAAACGCGCGCACACACACACACACACACATTACTTCTGTACTTCATGTTAATACGATTTCTTGATGATTACTTTCTGTACGTCTCCTTGGTCCGGTCATTCAAGACCAAACCACTTGTTAATCTGAATGATTTAGCGTTGTTATTACTTAAAATACCTGCAACACGACATAAAAGCGGAAAAAAAGAAATATGGTAGACTACTGTTATGAGTCGTGTACACAGGATTCCAGCTGTCTACGTGATAAGCCATCGTCCTGATATCTGCTAGGCTCAAAGAATGTGTTCATGTGGGTGCCAACTGTTAAACTACAAACAAATATCACGTGATATTGCTATAGATATCAAGATGACATAATAATAATAATGTCCTAAATAACTACGCGTGCGTTAAGTATTATTAGTGAGTAACAGACATTATTATTATTAAAAAGAAAAGAAATACATAAACGAAAGCGTCTTGATTTAATACGGCAACACTTGTGATAGTAACTTGTAGATGTATTCAAATAAATGCGCAGTAGTATTTCTATGTAGATGCATTATTCAAGACATTGGGTATACATGACACATGAAACTTATCTGCGCAATCAAATGCAATCATATGTCATTAAGAAAAAATGTCTTTAACAAAAAATTAAGAAGAATGCATCATACAATTTCAAGAAAGGGATTAAATATAAGAATATAACACGAATAAATGTTCCATTCTTTATATATATATATATATATATATATATATATATATATATATATATATATATATATATATATATATATATTATCCATACACAAAATACCAGACAATAGAAAGCGCTTTGTTTCTCGACATATGCAAAAATTTAGCAAAGGTATACCAAACGGCAAAAACTATATCGACAAATTCACACCACAACTAGTGAATAATAACCACACACAAATAAACACACTGTAAAAATTATATATAGGATATAAGTATGTGCGTGTATATATATATATATATATATATATATATATATATATATATATATATATATATATATATATATATATATATATATATATATATTGCTAGCAGTTCAGCCCGGCTGTGTTCGGACCCTATGTACTGTTCATAACTTTATGTGCATATGTATATATACACCCCGTGCCAGATTTATATGCAAATCGATATTTTTGTTCTAACTCCGATAGATTTCAATGAAAATTTATGAAATTTAGCACGTAATATGGCAACATTAACACAAGCGCAGATCTAAAATTGTAAGCTAATCTGCACAGTAATAAACAATTGGCAGCCATTTTGGTGATTTGCATTTTTTTTCAGCGTGCCAACTTTATATGCAAACCAATGCTAAAGTACGGTGAAGTGCTAAAAGATCATCGAAACATTGATTAATCTAGGAATTTATAAATTGAGAACAACAATAATAAAGAAAAAAAAACAACTTCAATATGGTTTCATAGTACAATCAATATAATTGCCATTTTTATTGACAAGAGCAAAAAGCCTTTGGTCCATTGAAGAGGTCAACCTTTCGATTTCATCTGATGAAATGTCTTTGGTGGCAGTCAGAATAGCATTCCAGGGGTCATCCTTAGAGTTGTACTGTCTTCCCCCGGAGTAAATATTTTGTTTCAAGATGCTCCACAGATTTTCGATGGGATTTAAATCTGGAGAACAGGCTGGCCATCGCATTATTTTCCCATGTCTGGCAAAAACTCTCTCCAAATATTCAGTAGCTATCCTTACAGAATGAAACGGTGCATTATCATGCATGAATACCATCTTTTTCTGGAATGCCAAATTCTTCTTCTCGTGCCAGTGTTCCAAGTGTTCCTTAATGAAGTCAATATAGAGTTGGCGGTAATTTTTACTTCCTCTACAACTCTGAATGGTCCTACCATCTCATTGCCAATGATTGCAGCCCAGAACATCACACCACCACCTCCTTGTTGACGCCTGGTCCTTTGGGGACGTAGATCCTCATTATGGTACCATCCTTCCCTCTATCCATCGGTCCATCAAGGTTCGCTCGACACTCATCGGTGAACATAACAGATTGAAAATTCACCTTCATGTGTTATCTTGCCCACTCCATTCTCTTTTTCTTGTGGATATCCTTTAATTGAGGGCGGACCTCTGGCTTTCCAAATTTTGAAATCGTCCTCAGGATACGGCAACGCGTTGATTTGAACACATCAGGAACGCCAGCTTTTTCAAAAACTTATTTGCTAGTTTCAAGTGGGTTACGGTGGACTTCTCTCTTGATCTTGCTCATTGTTCGACGTGACAGATATGATATCTTACGAATTTTCCCTTTGTCAGAACGTCCGTTGCAAAGTTGAGGGTTAGTACAATTTTTTTATTGTACGATGATCACGGTGTAATTCTTTGACAATTTCTAAGGTGGAAATCTTATTATAGAGCCTTTGAAAATTTTAGACTTCTCAGCTTGACTTAAAACACCTTTACGTCCCATCTTGCATATAAAATTGGCGCGCTGAAAAAACCTGCAAGTCGCCAAAAATGGCTGTCGTTTGCTCGCTATTGCGCATATCAGGTAAAAATTTTATATCTGCGCATGCATTAGTGTTGCCTATAACGTGCGAAGTTTCAGGGATTTTCATTGAAAACTATCAGAGTTAGAACAAAAATATCAGTTTACATATAATTCTGGAAACGGGGTGTATATTAAAAAGATTGACTCATGTCCAGGTAACCTACATTTCAAATTTCACGTGTTTAGAACAAAATTTGGCGGAGGACTTTGGTAGACTCTGCAAAAGTCCACTCTTTCAACTTTGACCTCTTGGCAACCAAATTTTCGCTCTAAACTGCTTGCTGCATGTCTGAATACGCTTTATGTAAAATTTCATATGTTTAGAGTAAAATTGGCTTAATAGTTTGAACTTTTACCCCTTGGCAGCCAAATTCTCGACCAAAAACCGATTAAAAAGCTTGCCCTATGTCGAAAACACTTGACGTAAAATTTCAAATGTCTAGATCAAAATTTGCTGAGAGGTAATTTTTTTGTAAACTTTGACCTCTATACATTTATTGTTTTGGGCACAAATCAAGGTAAAATGTTTGATCCATGTCCAAGTAACATAGATCTAAAATTTCAAGTGTTTAGACCAAAAATTGGCGGAGGAGTTTGGTAGAGTTTTCAAAGGTCAAATCGTTTAATTTTTACACATTGGCAGCCAAATTTCTGGTCGAAAACCAATTAAAAAGATTTTTCCAAATATCAATACACCTTAAGTCAAATCTCGAGTCTGTAGACTAAAAAAATTAATAGAGTTATTTGGTAGTGAAATGTACACAGACAGACACACAGATAATTTCACTTTTATACATATATACTAGCAGTTCAGCATAGCTTTGCTTGATCTCTACGTACTGTTCATAACTTTATGTGCATATATATATATATATATATATATATATATATATATATATATATATATATAATGAAAGTGTCTGTCTGTCTGTCTGTCTGTCTGTCTGGGTACATTTTCCTACACAATAACTCTGTCAATTTTCAGTCTACAGATTCGAAATTTGATATACAGGGTACTGAGATTTGGGAAAAATTCTGTAATCCGTTTTCGGCCAGAAATTTGGCTACGAATTGGTCAAAGTTCAACGATTTGATCTTTGAGAACTCTACAAAACTCCTCCGCCAATTTTAGGTCAAAACACTTGAAATTTTAGATATAGGTTCCTTGGAGATGGATCTCAACTAAATAACTTGATTTGAGCCCAAAACAATAAATGTTAAGAGGTCATAATAGGGGTTAAAGTTAAAAATATTTGACATCTGCGGTCTCTACCAAATTACTCAGACAATTTCTGGTCTAAACATTTGAAATTTTACATAAAGGGTATTAAGAGATAGGGCAAGCTTTTAATTGGTTTGGGTCGAAAATTTGAGCTACCAATTTATGTATGTATGTATGTATGTATGTATGTATGTATGTATGTCTGCCTAAAACTTTCGACAGAGGCGACGGATTTTCACAAGATCAGTATTGTTTTGAAGCTCGACCCTTCAGACGACAAATATCGAAAAATTGGCTAAAAACATTAATTACTTCACCTGGGCATTTTTCTACAGGGAGGGGTCGCTTTTTTTCACTAATATTTTCGAAAGTCATCCCCTCTTTTCTGATTATCTAATTTTAATTTAAATCTACGTCACTTCCGGTTTGGCGGTGGTCGTAATAGGAAAGACGTAACGTTTTCCCCGTTCTTCCCCCCTCCTTCGCGTAAGACTCCGAGCCTGCCTTCCCACTACCACTTTTTTTTTTTTTTTTGCTCAACAAACACCTCCAAATACCCAGGCAACGCCGGGCTGAAATGCTAGTATATTTATAAAAGTGGAAGTGTCTGTCTGCGTGTGTGTCTGTCTGCGTACATTTCCCTACACAATAACTCTGTCAATTTTCAGTCTACAGACTGAAAATTACTCGATATTTGATATAGAGAGTAGTGAGATTTGGTAATATCTTTGTAATCCGTTTTTTGGCCAGAAATTTGGCTGTTAAGAGGTTAAAGTTCAAATTTCAAATGTTTAGACCCACACATTTTCACTTTTATAAAAATATAGGTAGACTAGCATTTCAGACAGGCTTTGCTTGGGCCCTATGTACTGTTCATAACTTTATGTGCATATATATATATATATATATATATATATATATATATATATATATATATATTAAAAATTTGACTCATGTCCAGATAACCTGCATCTCAAATTTCATGTGTTTAGACCCAAAATTGGCGGAGTAGTTTAGTAGAGTCTGCAAAGGCCAACTCTTTCAACTTTGATATCTTGGCAGCCAAATATTTGCCCAATAACTGGTTAAAAAGCTTGTAAGATATCATAATACCCTTTATGTAAGATTTCAAATGTTTAGACCCAAAATTGGCCGAATAGTGTGCTAGAGACCGCAAAGGTAATTTTTTTTAAACTTTGATTCTTTAGCAGCCAAATTTTCGGCAAAAGAAATGATTAAAAAGCATGTTCTATGTATGAATACACTTTATGTAAAATTTCAAATGTTTAGACCAAGAATTGGCCAAGTACTTTAGTAGAGCCTGCAGAGGTCAAATCTTTTAAAACTTTTTTTTTTTGACACCTGTAAATTTATTGTTTTAGGCTCAAATCAAGTTAAAAAGTTTGATTAATGTCTTAGTAACCTATATCTAAAATTTCAAATGTTTAGACCGAAAATTGGCGAAGGAGTTTAGTAGAATTTTCAAAGGTCAAATCGTTGCACTTTGACCTCTTGACAGCCAAATTTCCGGCCGAAACCCAATTAAAAAGATTTTTTCCAAATTTCAATACCCCTTATGTCAAATCTCGAGTCTGAAAATTGACTAAAAATTGACAAAGTAGTTTGGTAATGAAATGTACGCACACAGACACACACAATTTCACTTTCGCTCCCATTTGGACTCATCAATTAAACACATTCGAAGTCGGGATTCGAAACCCGAGTCTCTTGCATGCGAAGTGAGTAGTCTGTCGCTTGAACAACCGTGTCACACACAAGAATATTGACTAACACACGAGTCTCAGTGGAAGTTCTAGAATGAATTTTAGAAGCCATAAATCTATTTTGTTTCTAGTTGTAAATATCACTATTTACTGCTAATTGTTACTATTTGTTAGCCGAATAGCGCAATGGTTAGACGCTCCGTCTGTTATTTAGGCGGTCAGGTTTCGATCTTGCTTGAGGTAATTGCTTGTCTAGCCGCACTGATGATCTGCGTACTGTATGTGAATGACTATATGTATAACAGGTTTGTGTTTTTTTATTACTTGTATATATCATCTATTGTTTATAATTAACGGTTTCTATATCGTATTAAATTCTACTAGCAGGACCCGTGGAAATTCCACGGTAGTTAAAATCTTTTAAAACACATCAGTAAGAAATTCCTTATTGTTATATTACAAAAATGAACGTATGGAAACAAGTAGAACAAAGAACTTTAGTTTAAACTTTTATTGAAGGTCAAGGCGATCGTAACTGATGCTGTTGATATTGTCAGGAAGTGCTGGTGATGATTGAGGCGGTGACAGGGACGTCGATCAGCTGCTTGGAGTGAGAATAGTGGTCAGTCAGCAGGTTCTGGGGAGTCAGACTGTGAATTTAAAAAACTGTGTGACATTGTTGACATCGATTTTGTGCAAGTTCTGATGACCCTCAAGTTATTTAATATTTCAGGACATTTTGGATTACATGTGTGAGTAATGAATAGGTCACAGAAAACTGCCATTGCATCTTGATACAGTTGTTGAGGATTCCTAGGACTTCCTGTAAATGAAGATGGAAGAATAACTGATGCACCAGAATAACCATCTTCATTCCTTGCTAAATGATCCATTAAGTCAGAATATTGAGCAGCTCTTAGTTGACTTTGATGGCTTTTAATGAAGTTAAATAAGCAACTGTCAACTTTTACATATGCAATAGACTTTTCTATTTATTTTGAATTTTATTCAATGAAAATTTGGAAATTCACAAATATTTTTTAAGTCGAATTATTGATATAGATTTCAATTAATGCATCACAACTTCCTGATAATATAAATAGAACACTTTGAATTTTCTGTACAAAAGTTTTTTTCCATAAAAACATTGTAATCTGTTATAATATTCAGATTCTTGTGTATTACATGCATAGAAAATGAAGTGTTTCTGTAAATATTACGAAGTACAGTTAAATTTTGATTTTTCGATAATCAAAATGATGTGAGGTAGGTTATACCTATCAAATTTATGTCAATGTTATATAGTTAAGTAAGCTGGCTAATTGGCTATAAAGTAAGTTATTCCGAACTTTGATCTAACATTTTAATTTTAAAAAAAAGCTTAACATTTTCTTGTATCTTTTTTTTTATATTAAGAAAAATGTAAGCATCATGCTGAAATATTAAAATGCCATTCTTAATAAGGGGAGAGGGTTTGACTATTCTAAACCTTCACCTAAATAACCATTTAATGCAAAAAATGTTTAAAATGTTCTTGTACCCTTTTTATAATTTTTGTTAAATAAGAAAAATCAATAAACTTTGATAGCACTATTGTAAGAATCATGCTGAAAGCCATTCTTAATATGGGGAGGGGAGTTAACTATTCTGAAACTTCACCTAACCATGTAAAAGAAATAAGAGAAAAATATATTTATGATCAATAAATATTTCTTCAGTTAAATAAATTATACTGTAAATCTTTAAATAAGGAATAAATATTTATTTAAACCATAATTATTGAAACAAAGTATTTTACTGCATAAAAAACGGTTATGGGGAGAAGGGTTAACTATTTTGAACCTTCACCTAAATAGCGATTTAATGAAAAAAATTTAATGGTCTTGTATCTTTTTTTTATAATTTGTTTTAAAATAAGAAAAAAAAAACTTTGATACCGCTATTGTAAGAATCATGCTGAAAGCCATTCTTAATATGGGGAGGGGGGTTAACTATTCTGAAACTTCACCTAACAATGTAATAAAAATAATGGAAAAATTCTTCAGTTAAATAAAATATACTGAAAATCTTTAAATAGGAAATAAATATTTCTTTAAATAAATTGAATCGTAAGCAATGAAACACTGTTTTATTTCATATTAAAAAAAAATTGTTGTGTTCTGAAAGCCATTCTTAATATGGGGAGGGGGGTTAACTATTCTGAAACTTCACCTAACAATGTAATAAAAATAATGGAAAAATTCTTCAGTTAAATAAAATATACTGAAAATCATAAATAGGAAATAAATATTTCTTTAAATAAATTGAATCGTAAGCAATGAAACACTGTTTTATTTCATATTAAAAAAAAATTGTTGTGTCCATTTTTTATAGTATTTAAATATGTATGCCCTGTCGGTGCATGATGATGAAGATGATGACTGCCTGTAAAAGAAGCAAAATAAAACGAACAAACCATAAGTAATAACTATGTAAACAACGTGAAGATGTATAAATGTTACAAAATTACTCGATTCGGCATTAAATAATACGAAAAAGGATTGATATGCCGTAAAACAAAAGCAAAACAGAACAAGACGTAAAATATGTTTTGACTGTGTTACTCAGTGTATTTGCGAATGGTGACTTTTGTAATTTATTTAATAAAGTCATTCTTGACTTTTGTAACATGTATTTCTAAACATATTTCTTGTTATGTAAGGCTCACTCAAAAGTAAATAATAAAAAAAAAGATAAAGTGCCATAGTAAAAAAAAATTTTAAAAAAACGAACTCGTAACGTTGAATGTAAAAAATATATTTATTACTGAATAAAATAAAATAAGCGTTCCGTATTACACTACAATAATAAACAGAAGACATCGTTAAAAATGTAAGTAAAATACTATACTATTTAAACTATGGAACGATACCTTCTATGCATAATTGTCTTTAAAATAATCCAGAACCATAAATAGACAGTTTTTTTGTTCTGTTCGGGAAGTTTGGGAAAATAAAAAGGGTTAATGATTTTTAACTGATAAAGATTGAACAATAAAGGGAGATAATTCACATTAATTAATGTTTGCGATGATGATGACGCATTTCATTAATTAATGTTTTGCGATGATGATGACGTGACACCGTAAGGACAAGCATATTAATATATAGACTAGCAGGACCCGTGGAAATTCCACGGTAGTTAAAATCTTTTAAAACACATCAGTAAGAAATTCCTTATTGTTATATTACAAAAATGAACGTATGGAAGCAAGTAGAACAAAGAACTTTAGTTTAAACTTTTATTGAAGGTCAAGGCGATCGTAACTGATGCTGTTGATATTGTCAGGAAGTGCTGGTGATGATTGAGGCGGTGACAGGGACGTCGATCAGCTGCTTGGAGTGAGAATAGTGGTCAGTCAGCAGGTTCTGGGGAGTCAGACTGTGAATTTAAAAAAAACTGTGTGACATTGTTGACATCGATTTTGTGCAAGTTCTGATGACCCCAAGTTGTTTAATATTTCAGGACATCTTGGATTACATGTACAGGTAAGGAATAGGTCTGGCTTTCCATATTTACAGAAAACTGCCATTGCATCTTGATACAGTTGTTGAGGATTCCTAGGACTTCCTGTAAATGAAGATGGAAGAATAACTGGTACACCAGAATCACCATCTTCATTCCTTGCTAAATGATCCATTAAGTCAGAATATTGAGCAGCTCTTGGTTGACTTTGATAGCTTTTAATGAAGTTAAATAAGCAACCGTCAACTTTTACATATGCAATAGACTTTTCTATTTATTTTGAATTTTATTCAATGAAGATTTGGAAATTCACAAATATTTTTTAAGTCGAATTATTGATATAGATTTCAATTAATGCATCACAACTTCCTGATAATATAAATAGAACACTTTGAATTTTCTGTACAAATGTTTTTTCCATAAAAACATTGTTATCTGTTATAATATTCAGATTCTTGTGTATTACATACATATAAAATGAAGTGTTTCTGTAAATCTTATGAAGCACAGTTAAATTTTGATTTTTCGATAATCAAAATGATGTGAAGTAGGTTGTACCTATCAAATTTATGTCAATGTTATATAATTAAGTAAAGTTAAACAAACTATACACTACTTTTTCATCAAATTATGAATTTTAAATATAAGGAAAGCAATTTTAAAAAAAAAATTTCCAAAATCATATTTACATCCAAGTTAATTTTTAGATTCCATAGCTGTTCCTGATTGTTTTCATAACACTTCACGGTAAATAATATTCTTAGTATATGTTACACCACGCTTTCTTCCCTGATTATCATTTCTATGTAGTTGCATTATCTTAAATTTCACACTGTGCTTAGATCGAACTCTTGAACATGCCACATACAGTTGACCATGAGAAAATACAGGTTGTTGAAGATATATACCAACCTTATCCAAAGTTTGGCCTTGTGCTTTATTGATGGTCAGTGAATATGCTAATCGTATTGCAAACTGTATCCGATGAAATGCAAACGGAACATTTGTATCACTTGGCTTTAGCTTAATTCTTGGAATGATAACTGTGGAACCTCTATTAGATCCATTAATTAAAATAGAAATGATGCTGTTTTGATGACATTCTTTTATTTTCATCCTAGTTCCATTACAAAGTCCTTGATTTATGGATAAATTTCGCAGTCGCATTACTATTGCCCCTATTTTCACATTAAGTCGGTGAGGTGACATTCCAGATGGAGTTAATGAATTTATGAACTCGATAGGATAATTTTGAAGTTCAGCATCATCATCGGAGATGTAATCTGTACTTAAATATGTATTTATGCCTCCGGGAAGATTATTTAGAATTTCTACATTTTCTGTTAAACATTCTGTATTTTTTGGAGTCATGATGATTCTATTTTCCATTTCTTGAGGGCTGCAATCAAATATTTCTGAGATTAGAGAACCATTACATACCGAATCATCAGGAACATCTATGACATCTACAGTAACGTCATTAAGACTGCTCGTTAGTGTACCATTACCAAGATGAAGGAGACATCTAGAAAACTCCTGTTCATTTATGTTAGTTCTGACGTTTTGTGTTAGTTGTAATTGACTGAAATGATGCCACAATGGGCATCTTTTAAGACAGGTGTCTATAATAGATGTAGGTGATCCATGTGGCACTACTGGCAAAATTTGCCTGAAGTCACCTCCAAGTATGAGAAATTTTCCACCAAATATTTTATCGTTACCCATTATATCTTGTAAACATCTATCTATAGCAAGCAGTGCATGATTAGGTATCATAGAGGCTTCGTCTATGATGAATACTTTTACCTTTCTCAAAAAAGAAGCATGCTCTGATACAGGAGAAACGTTACAGACACTGGTTTCTGTCAGAGGTACAGGTAGTTTGAATATACTGTGGAGTGTTTTCCCTGAAGTTAGTAGCAATGCCGCAGTGGCGGTTACAGTACTGCTGGAGGTGAAGTAATCATATAACATGTTGAATAAAAAGGTTTTTCCTGATCCGGCTGGGGCATCTAAATAGAAGCAATTGTTGTGTGGGGCTTCTTTTTCAGTTGCCATGACAGCCTTGATTATAGTATTAAAGACCTCTAATTGTTCATTGTTTTACAATTCAACATTAGGCCCGTTTGTATTTCGAGTCATATTATCTATTGGAGGATCACCTGTTGGTTCAGGTAAACCCATTGCCTGGCAAGAAGAACCATGCTCATTAAATATTGCTTTTATCAAATGAATAACTCGGGGATATGTATATACACTGGCACCCGCCCTTTGCGGCCCAGGCGACAAGATCAAAGTGTAGTATCTGTCCCGACAGATACTGCAAGCAAAGACCATATGTGGGGGTAACCCCACATATTCACCTTGGTCAATGTAGGGGCAACCCTTCATACCAACAGTTCCTATCAAACTCCCATTTCCCACCCATCAGGAGCTGGTCCCCATTTCCCTCCCTCCTTCCTCTCTCTCCACATTAAAAAACGGCCTTGTGCCTAATTTGCTCAGTGGGGAAGCAAATAAATACAAACTGGGGGATATGTATAATATATCCACCAGTCCACTACACTTTACCGTAAAATTCGGCTAAAACAATTGTTGAGGAATTACCTCCCTTGAATCGATATCGTCTGCTTGTGACAATTGAAGCGAAAACCTTATTAGGTATTAAATGCTAAAACATTTTAATACAGCTGGCTAATTGGCTATAAAGTAAGTTATTCCGAACTTTGATCTAACATTTTAATTTTAAAAAAAAGCTTAACATTTTCTTGTATCTTTTTTTTTATATTAAGAAAAATGTAAGCATCATGCTGAAATAATAAAAATGCCATTCTTAATAAGGGGAGAGGGTTTGACTATTCTAAACCTTCACCTAAATAACCATTTAATGAAAAAAATGTTTAAAATGTTCTTGTATCTTTTTTATAATTTTTGTTAAATAAGAAAAATCAATAAACTTTGATAGCACTATTGTAAGAATCATGCTGAAAGCCATTCTTAATATGGGGAGGGAGGTTAACTATTCTGAAACTTTACCTAACAATGTAAAAAAAAATTAGGGAAAAATATAGGTATAAACAATAAATATTTCTTCAGTTAAATAAATTATACTGTAAACCTTTGAATAAGGAATAAATATTTATTTAAACCATAATTATTGAAACAGTATTTTACTGCATAAAAAACAGTTATGGGGAGAAGGGTTAACTATTTTGAACCTTCACCTAAATAGCGATTTAATGAAAAAAAAATTTAATGGTCTTGTATCTTTTTTTTTTATAATTTGTTTTAAAATAAGAAAAAAAAAACTTTGATACCACTATTGTAAGAATCATGCTGAAAGCCATTCTTAATATGGGGAGGGGGGTTAACTATTCTGAAACTTCACCTAACAATGTAATAAAAATAATTGAAAAAATATATGTATGAACAATAAATATTTCTTCAGTTAAATAAAATATACTGAAAATCTTTAAATAGGAAATAAATATTTCTTTAAATAAATTGAATCGTAAGTAATGAAACAAAGTGTTTTATTTCATATTAAAATAAATTGTGGTGTCCATTTTTTATAGTATTTAAATATGTATGCCCTGTCGGTGGGCATTAGAAGATGATGACTGCCTGTAAAAGAAGCAAAATAAAACAGACAAAACATAAATAATAACTATGTAAACAACGTGAAGATGTATAAATGTTACAAAATTACTCGATTTAAATAACACGAAAAAGGATTGATATGCCGTAAAACAAAAGCAAAACAAAACAGAACAAGACGTAAAATATGTTTTGACTCTGTGTTACTCAGTGTATTTGCGAATGGTGACTTTGGTGATTTATTTAATAAAGTCATTCTTGACTTTTGTAACATTTATTTCGAAACATACTTTTTGTTATGTAAGGCTCACTCAAAAGTAAATAATAAAAAAAAGATAAAGTGTCACAGTAAAAAAAAAACGAACTCGTAACGTTAAATGTAAAAAATATATTTATTACTGAATAAAATAGAATAAGCGTTCCGTATTACACTACAATAATAAACAGAAGACATCGTTAAAAAATGTAAGTAAAATACTATTTAAACTGTGAAACGATACCTTCTATGCATAATTGTCTTTAAGATAATCCAGAACCATAAATAGACAGTTCATATATATATATATATATATATATATATATATATATATATATATATATATATATATATATATATATATATATATATATATACATATATATATAAATATTTTTGTTGTTGTTCGGGAAGTTTTGGAAAATAAAAAGGGTTAATGATTTGTTAACTAATAAAGAGTGAACAATAAAGGGAGATAATTCACATTAATTAATGTTTGCGATGATGATGACGCATTTCATTAATTAATGTTTGCGATGATGATGACGTGACACCGTACGGACAAGCATATTAATATATAGATACTAGGTCTTCTTAGTAATTGGTTATCTCTCAGCATATATGCTGCTTCTATAAGTCGCCTTACTCTACACCATTCTTCTCTCTATATAATTTTTACTTTGTCCCATAATTGTAGATGGTTTCCTTTTTCTTTCCAGATATGGTCACCTATACCTGACTTTTCAGTCTCTTCTCGTATTACGGCTTTTCGATGTTCTTCTAACTGTAGTAGTATGTCTTTTAGTAGACATTCTTACCTTTACATAATTTTCCACGTTTACATAGGATCTCACATATACAGTTATTAGTCATGATTTTTTTCTATATCGGGCTTGACTCTCACAAGCTGTTTCGGAGAATTGAATCAACCCTGAATACTGTCCTGATGTCATATAGATTGCATATTGGTTGGAGTTTTTCAGACAAGCCCTTCATATATGATATGCAAACTGTGATGAGTTTCTGAGTGGTATCCTTTAGTGTCTGGTCCAGATTTCTTTCTTGGAGCTGAGGTCAAACTCTCTGGATAGTTGTTTCGGTGGAGGGTTTCTCTTAAACTGTCCATCTCTTCTTAATATGCACTGCTGTTACTACATACTGCTTTTGCTCGGTGTTGTAGGCAACGGACGATTTCTTTCTTTACATTATATGGATGGTGTGAGATACTGTTCACTGAAAGTTGATTTTCGGTATACAGATGACATAAACCTCGGACCTGTGTGATTTATGAGCACATCTAGGAACGTTAATTTGTTATGTTCTTTTTCCATCCTGGGCTGTATAGTAGGAAGGATCGAGTTCATATGGTTTAGTAATGTTTTAACATTTTCCAGATGTGGCCAGAGTATGAATGTGTCATCTACATATCGCAACCACATTGTAGACTTTAGTGCCGTTGATTCTAATGGCATTTCCTCAGAGTATTCAATGTATGCATTGGACAATACTGGGAACAATGGTGATCCTATCGACAGATCTTCTTCTTGCCGATATATATCAGATCCATCACGAAGTATGTAGTTTCTACATAGAAGGTCAACATCTCTATTACATTGTCAATTGGGATGCAAGTGCGTTCCTTCAGTGAGGCATCAGAAGTCAACTTATCCCGTAACACTGTCAGAGTCTCATAAGTGGGTACTTTCGTGAACAGACTCACTACATCTAGACTCACAATCTGGTTGGAATGAATGGGAGCATTGTTTATTATTTCCACGAAGTGAGCTGAACGCTTGATATATGATGGAGATTTGCTGATAATTGCAGGAATCGATTCAATGGATGGCATGCTGAACCTCGGGCACTAACAATGAACCTTAATAGGTTACCATCCATGTGAATCTTAGGGAGGCCGTATAGATGTGGTAATTTGGTTCAATGCAGTACTAGCGCTCTGTATTTTGCAGGTGATATTGTTATATTTAGGGCTTATTTTAAGAGAATCTTATTATAAGTGATGCTTAGAGAGTCTTAGAGTCTTAGAGAGTCATTTATTAAGAGGGATGTTGTGTAAGAGGGATATTGTTCGTGTTATAACGCGATTCATATATATTAAAAGTTCATTAGAAGTGTAGAAGAAGCTCTTTGAGTGTTGGGATAGTGTTCAGACAGTCTTAGTGTTCATATTGTGTATGTAAGATGTGTATGTCAAGACATTTTATAACACAGATATACAAGACATATAATAACAATTTTCACTTTACCTTTTGGTAGAATTACACCACAAAGACGACGTTTATAAAAACACATGATGGGTTTATTTCTTCTCCCGACCGGCCGTGGTTTTCATCATCAAGAATTCAAAGCTTCACATATTAAGTTTCAAAAGTGACCGTCTCGCTTCTAGACGTTCGAATGTCCATGTCTGGACTGTCGTCTGTCGTCCTCAGACTATCTCTGACTCTCCCCCAGTTTCTCTTTGCTTAACTCTAAAGTTTTCTAACTATATCTAGAACTAAGTCTTTATTCTTACTGAGGATCTGTGACAGCTTCTCTTCCGTTTTCAGGATCGGATTCCTTTTTCACTTTACAGTAACAACCAGATTCTATTAAATCTGGCAATTTCTTTGAATATTCTGCTCTGTCCATTAACACTTTAGCATTACCTTCGTCTGCTGGTAGTATTATGATACCACTGTCACCGCGCATGGACTTGATAGCCAATGCTTCTTATAAAAGTCTAGAATTTAACATGATATGGGAACCATTAATTTAAAACAATAGATAATATATACAATAAGTAATATATATATATATATATATATATATATATATATATATATATATACGTTGATATATAGTAATAATTAGTAATAAATAGTCATATTTACAACTAGAAATAAAAGAGGTTAAAAATTCGTACTAGAATTGTCCACAAGGACCTGTGGCGCAGTGGTTAGAAAAATCAATTGTAAAAAGTGATATTCTCCTAAAGGTTGAAGGTTCAATCGAATTACTTAGGACCTTTATCCAGTCGTGGCTGGCGTAAGAAGAGCGTGCTATACCTGTCAATTAAATAGAGGGAAATTGTTTGAAATTCCGTACAAATTCCCGAGTTCGACCGAAACATTCCCGAGTTCGACAAGATACACCTGAAGGATGTCGGAGGTTACATCGAACGAAACGTTGTGAAAATCAGTATTCTGGTGAATGTAGATAGTACGAATAACCAATCATCATCTCAAAAATTCGGAAACGTCAGTTCACTTTTTTAAGTTAAAAAATTACTCGAGCTGAGATCGAAACCAAAACCTTAAGACAAGAGTCAATTATGATAACCATTAGGCCAGTTTGTGTGTGTGTGTGTGTGTTTCGTAACTTGTGTCTAAAGATATACTTGATATACAATGAAAAAACTGGCAAATTTATTGAATCAAGTTCCCTTTTTACTACTATTGTTTAGCATTAGTTCACACCCGTATGTTCTTCATACAAACAAACATATGCAAACAAACATCCGCTTTCGAATCGTGTACATGCCTATTGTTTTGTTGGGGTTATTTTTTTTTTTCTTTTATTTGTCATAACGGGCTTTTGCGCATTTCATTTTTCTTCGTCGATTTTTAAATCGTGTTTTTTTTTGTTTTTTTTTTTATATATATTATATTTATTTTTACTTTTGGTGGCACAGCCTTCCAACGTCCACATTTCTTTTTTTAAGTAAATAAAACAAATTAACTTGTTGCTAACAAAACTTCATCTGTAAGTACGGGTGCTCTTCCCTCATAAAAAAAAAACTATTTTACATTTGCATTCGCGCCAAACAATCAGAAAAGAACAAAAAAGGTTTTCGTCGTAATTTAAGTTTTCGTTTTTTGTTTTTGTTTTTTTTTGTTTTTTGTTTTTTTTTCTTGTAGGTTGCCATTGTTTTCTAGACTTACATACAGTGCGTGTTATTCTCAAAAAGTCACCATTTGCTTAACGCTACTTAATGTCAGTGATTTAACGAAAATCAGTCATTTACGCTTCAATCTAACATAAACTTTTCACTAGATATGTGTCACGCTTAAGTTCGAAATTTAATTTTCGTAATGTCACGCTTAACATTAAAAAACACATAATTTGAATGAATGCATCTTAAGAATATCTGTTCTTTCAGTGGTGTTTGGTGTACGGAAAAAAAGCTCAGTGTGTACATTCATGTGTTATATATTAGCATCCTATGCTAGTAAGTAGATATTATGTTTACTAGTAGGTATGTTTTTGCTTCTCCACGAGAGCAAATTAGGCACAAGGCCGTTTTTTAATGTGGAGGGAGGGGGTAGGGGGACCATCTCTCCCGAGGGATAACTGGTAGTGACAATTGGTATGAAGAGTTTCCTCTACATTGACCAAAACTGATTGCTACAAGAGCAATGGTCTGATATGTGGAGTTGTCCCCACATATCAGACCATTGGTGCAGCATATGCCGGAATAGATACTACACTTTGATCTTTGAGCCCGGGTCAAGAAGTACGGTATAACCCCGGGACACGGCATTAATCCGTTCCAGGGTTGGGATCGTAAAGTGAAATCGCCGTATGGCAGGGCCTTAGCAAGATTTTATACAGTACATATTCAAGATTAGTGACAAAATACAGAAGAGTCACATGTATATAATCAAATAACATTATAAATAACATCATAATGCGGGGTAAATACCGTAACTAGAGGCCGGAAAAATATCGTATTCCACATAGAAACCTGAAAAAAACGTATCGCGGGAACGCCGTATCCCGGGGTTCCACTGTATATATGATTAAATGGGACAAAAATAGATGCTCTTGTATTAGAACGAAGGCGATACAGGAAATACGGGTTGCATCCTGTAGTTTACAGGCTAAATATTAGCTTAAGGA
>NC_136490.1:132042381-132054881 GCF_053919585.1 Euprymna scolopes | reverse complement strand
TTAAATCAGCACAATATTTAGTTAGGCATTAAGACGAATTAATATTTTATCAGCACAATAATTCGTTAGGCATTAACAACGATTAATATTTAATCAGCTCAATATTTTGATAGGCATTAAGAAGAATTAATATTTAATAAGCACAATATTTAGTTAGGCATTAAGAACGATTAATATTTAATCAGCACAATATTTAGTTAGGCATTAAGAAGAGTTAATATTTTTTCAGCACAATAATTAGTTATGCATTAAGAAGGATTAATATTTAATCAGGTACATTCTTAAATAGGCATTAAGAAGAATTAATATTTAATCAGCACAAATTTTAGTTAGGGATTAAGAAGGATTAATATTTAATTAGCACAATATTTAGTTAGGCATTAAGAAGAATTAATATTTCATCAGCACAAATGTTAGTAAGGCATTAAGAAGAATTAATATTTAATCAGCACACATTTTAGTTAGGGATTAAGATGGATTAATATTTAATCAGCACAATATTTAGTTAGGCATTAAGAAGAATTAATATTTAATCAGCACAAATTTTTGTTAGGCATTAAGAAGAATTAATATTTAATCAGCACAATATTTAGTTAGGCATTAAGAAGGATTAATATTTAATCAGCACAATATTTAGTTAGGCATTGAGAAGGATTAATATTTAATCAGCACAATATTTAGTTAGGCATTAAGAATAATTAATATTTAATCAGCACAATATTTAGTTAGGCATTAAGAAGGATTAATATTTAATCAGCACAATATTTAGTTAGGCATTAAGAAGGATTAATATTTAATCAGCACAATATTTAGTTAGGCATTAAGAAGGATTAATATTTAATAAGCACAAATTTTAGTTAGGCATTAAGACGAATTATATTTAATCTGAACAATGTTTAGTTAGGCATTAAGAAGGATTAATATTTAATCAGCAGAAATTTTAGTTAGACATTAAGAAGGATTAATATTTAATCAGTCTAATATTTTGTTAGACATTAAGAAGGATTACTATTTAATCAGCACAATATTTAGTTAGGCATTAAGAAGGATTACTATTTAATCAGCACAAATTTAAGTTAGGCATTAAGAAGGATTTATATTTAATCAGCACAAATTTTAGTTAGGCATTAAGAAGAATTAATATTTAATGTAAAAATCAGTACAAATTTATCATATTCAGTTATCAATTTGACATAAAGTTCTTTTTCTAAATTAACAATCTATAACTTTTCCCCGTTTGTAACGGACTAAAAATTTAGTATATACTTATGAGCCAAAAAAAATGGGCCAAGAGTAAAAAAGGAAGAAACCGATTTTTCGATATTTTTCCAAGAATATTTGTCAATTTTTACTGAGAATTTCTATTTTTCAAATCATTTTTATTATATCACATAATAATAAGTGGAAAAATTAATCCTAAAAATGGTAAAACTGCATCTTGACGAAGATATATAACTGAATTACAGGATTAAGGCAGTCCAAAATTACTTAAAAGCTATGTTTTTATATTTTAAGAAAAGAAAATGTGAAAACATCTTTTTCTGCAGTGAAGCGAATTGGTCAAAGGTTTGAAGTTATACGCTTGGTAAAAGAGAAATCTGGATGTGGTCTCCCTAGAGCATCCACTTTGAAGGACGACCACAGGCTTAAATTAACTGTTTTGAAGGATAGAAAGAAAACTTACGTTGACCATATCAAAGAATTCAAAACAGGGGCTTGAAATTCTCTATCTAGATATACAATATCTAGACAAATGACAGAAATGGGATTTTCTTCTAAAAGGTGGGCAACGAAGCCATTTTTATCTAAGAAAAACATCAATGATAGAAAGAGATTTTTCTCGTGTTATGGCAAGAAAGATACAGACTGGTTCAAGAATGTTTTCTGGGCAGATGAATCAAGATTTTGACTTGTTAGTGATGCTCCCGATGCTCTCGAACAGTGCAATCGAACAACTGGAGAAAGATTTTCGCCAAGTTGCATAAAAACGACAGTAAAACACGGGAATGGAGGGATAATGGTATGTGGAACTTTTACTGCAGCAGGAGTTGGGAAACTTATTAGATGTGAGAAGTCAATCAATGCAAAGGAATACATGCGAATATTAGAAACAGGACTGTTACTAAGTATTCAAAAGCTGGGAATATCCGAGAACATTATTTTTTAACATGATAATGTCCCTACACACACTGCTAAAGTCACAGAAACATGGTTTTCTGATAATTCAATTGATGTGGTATTTTGGCCAGGTCAATCGAGAATATGTGGTCCATAATATCTCGTGCATTGGATGGAAAAACCTTTCGAACAATGACAAACTGTGGGAAGCTGTGCAAAGCGAATGGAATAGCATCTCCTATTCACAGTGTTCCACCTTGGTTGAGAACATGTCTAAAAAGATTGATCTTTTAAAGAAATCAAAAGGGAATGCGATTTCATCCTAAGCATTTATTAAAGTTAATGCCTTGTTCTGTGTTATTAGTCTCGTTTAAGTTTCCTTGTTCAATTGTTCTTTGTTCAATATAGCTTTTAGTGCAATAAAATGTATAAAATTTGTTTGGCCCATTTCTTTTTTTTTTTTTTTGCTCTCGAGTGTATATACAATTAAGATTTTGTTATTAGAATTTTTAGCGATATTAACAACTTCGAAATGCTGCTATTTTTATTTTTTTAAGAAATATAAGCTATTATAGTCATTCATATATATATATATATATATATATATATATATATATATATATATATATATATATATATATATATATATATATATATATATATATATATATATATGAATAGATCACCCTTATTTTTTATGGGACGTATTTATTTATTTATTTTTTATTATTAAATATTTTATTACATGCTTAAAAGTATACTTATGGACACGTGTGTTTCTGGCTTTATTAGCCTTCGTCAGCGCAGATCAGGATCAAACGCATGACATCAGTATTGGCATTTGGATACTTAACCGATGTACCACCGTCGATTACCACTTTAAGCACGGTTCGGTTTTTTATCGTTTATAAAGTTAGCGATATTAACAATATGCTTGTGTACCGGCGTTATTAGGTGGATCGATTGCACTACAGAACAGATTCGATAAAAGATCATTACTCATCGAAAACAAATGAAACTGTTATTATCTAGTGTGTTATACGTAAAATAGTGACCGCGAATAAACTGCTAAAGACTTTGTAACACAGACGGATATTGTTTACAATGCACTACATACAAAGGATGATACTAACTTGAATAGCAAAAAGAAATGAAAATTTTGTTTGGTATCTATTAATTAGATTATGTAATCTATAAAAAATAAATGAAAGTAACTGTCCATAAAGAAAGAATAAAATCAATTAAAAATGAAATTCATTGCTGAATAACGAATATGCCAACACCAGAATTTTGGGCGAGAAATAAACTATGAACATTACCGCAAAGAATGCTAAAGTGTTTAGAAGAAATATTATAAAATACTGGAACACTTTGGTCTCGATTCTAATATTGCCAATGTTTTGAGTTTTTTTTTTTTTTTCTATGAAAAAATACTATAAAGTTACGAACATGTACCGTTTATGGACATCAAGTAAAAATGTTCGTTGTGATATAGGTAATCTAATTTGACTATAATTCCAGATATAGAACGTATGCTAGTCAATTTATTGTCCAGACTAATCTAAAATGTAAATTATTTAGACGGTGTCTCTAGTTCTCTCCCACTGCAAGAACTTAGGCATCAGGGTTGAAAAGTGGAATTAACAAATCAGCACCCATGGGAAGGCGCACTTTGACCTGCAAAATGTGGCTGGGCAGCCTCGTCGGCATTCCCCTGTGACAACGCCTCATGCGATTAGCAATGAACTAACCCCTTCTCGAAGAGATAAGACAATGTCTGGGAGAGTAAACCTCCTAGAATTGCACAGAACTAAAACGCCCACCGCAAAATAAACATGGACCAGGTCATTACAGAAATGGTCTAATCTCTATCAATAAGAATCCCGTGTATATACTGTTAAGAATACTTCAAAAAAGTACAAAAGAAAAACAATAAATATGAAGTGTGTACCAAGAAATATTGTAATAAACTTTGAAAGCTTTAGTTCTGGAGTCTTTCAATGAAAGAGTAATCCTTCCATCAATTTTGTTTTGTTTTATGGCGTGAGGGGTAAGTTAAGAATTGAGGTCCCTACAAACAGAAAGAATAATAATGTTTTTTTTCTTTTTTTTTTTTTTTTGTTTTTTTTTTTTATGTTGTTGTTTTTTGCACACTGGTGCAAACAGACTCAGAAAAAGAAACCATCCTCAGCAACTACAGACCAATAACATGTTTGCCTACAATATGGAAAACACTAACAGCACAACTGAGGGGACAAATTTATCATTCCTTTCATAATTGCGGGCAACTTCCCGAAGAACAAAAAAGAAAAAGGGGAACACATGACCAAAAACTCTGAAGGGGGTAAAAAGTAGAAAAAAGAATTTAGCTATGACATGGATCGACTACAAGAAAGCATGGGTGGATAATAGAATGCCTGAGAATGTACAAAATACAAGGCAAGATTATCAATTTTATTGAAAATACAATGATAATATGGATACTCGAATTGACAGCTAATGGACAATACATAACAGAGATTAAAATACAAAGACTTATCTTTCAAGGTGATTCCCTATCACCACTATTGTTTGTCATAGTCATAATGCCTCTTAACAATGCAGTAAGAAAATGCCAAGTCGGTGACAAGTTCACTAATGCAGATGAAAAAATGAACCATCTAATCTACAAGGATGGCCTCAAACTATTTGCAAACTAAAAATGGACCAGAGACGCTAATAAACACAATCAGAATCTAAGCCAGGATATCCAAATGAAATTCGGTATGAGAAAAGTGAGCACTGCTGATCATTAGAAGTAGAAAACTAGAAGCAATAGAAGGAATGGTGTTACCTAACCAAACGAAGATTAGGGCACTAGATAAACAAGATAGCTACAACTATTTGGGAATTCTGAAAACCAATACTATCAAAGCACCAGAAATGAAAGAGAAAATGGAAAGGAATACCTATGAAAAACTAGAAAACTCCTTGAAACTAAACTCTATAGCAGAAACCTAATTGGAATACCGAAATCATAATTACCGCAGCAAGAGACACTATAAAAACGAACAAGGCAGAAAAAGAAGAGGCGAGGGATAAAACAAAAAAAAGTAACATGGGAAATGGAACATCTACACGGACGATTCATAAGGATGACAAAAGATGAGGCAAACGAAAACGCTTAAACATGGCTACAACAAGGAAACCTAACAGAGAAACTGAAACCCTAATAACAATCGCAAAAGATAACGCAATTAGAACCAATCACATCAAAGCAAAGATAGATAAGACACAAAAAACAGCAAATGCAAACTCTGTGGACAAAGAGATGAAACAATAAACCACATAATAAGCGAATGCAGCAAAATAGCACAAAAATAATATAAGAATAGACACGATCAAGTGGCGAAGCCAGTTCACTTCTAATTATACAGATAACTGCATCTTGCATACACTGACAAATTGTACAAGCACAAACCGGCAGCAGTACTTGAAAAGGAAAGTCACAAAATTCTATGGGGCATGAATATACAACTGGATAAATCGATTCAAGCAAGAGGACTGAATGTCATAATAGTTAACAAGAAGAAAAAGTCCTGCCAGATTGTAGACTTTGCCGTTCCAGCAGACCACAGAGTGAATATTAAGGCGCAAATACACGGAACTGTCCAGACAGTTCAAAGGGATCTGAAAAATAAAGAAAGTTAAAATAACACCATTAATAGTAGGAGCGCTAGGAATAATGCCGAAAAACTTTGAAAAATAATGGGAGAGATTCAAATCAGGTGAATGACTGAGAAGATATAACGGATAACAATAATGAAAACGGCTGAGATATTAAGGAAAACCCTTGAATGCGGAGACTAAGACGCATGACCAACAGGCGCTAGCTGGACATCTAGAAACTGCCTTAGAGATAAAACGCAAAGAAACACCACATGGAATCATGAAAACTGAAACTACAAAAATGTAAGCTCCCCCTCCTTGCATTTTTTTAAATGAAAGTCAAGGAGGATGGAAAGACCGAGGCGAGAAAGCACTAGCCAGACCTTCGCTGGATCAGTGCAAAGAGGAAAGGCTTATTGTCACCCGATTTCCAGTGAAGACCAATGGTCACTGCCAACGAGAAATCAATGGTAAGCGGCTATTCCGTTAACATAAATTAATCTGAAAACGTTATCGAAAGAGTTGGGGAGTACTGGAAATCGGGGAGATTTGTTGTCGCTCAGACTCCAGATTACACCACAAACTGTTCTCAAAGAGCAATCTTTGGTGATGGCCTGTGTAACTACTCCTAGAAAGTAAGTAATAATATTAATAATAATAATAGTAGTAGTAGTAGTAGTAGTAGTAGTAGTAGTAGTAGTAGTAGTAAGAACACCAATAAACAAAAAAGATGAGTGTAAACAAACCCGCGCGCACATGTAAATGCGTACTGCCTATGTAAATCTCAGACTTCTATTCACATGTACGGTAAACAGACGAATGAATTAATAAGACAACAAAGGAGATATGCAGTTACACATGCACATGGAGCTGCGTGTGTCTACCTCTTTCTTTTTCTCCCTCTGTCACTCCCTCCTTTCTCTATCTCTTTCTCTCTCTTTCTGTGTTTGAATGTTACTCGCACACATGTAAACATCGGTCGTTATCAATACGTAAAGTTATTTATAGAATCAAAGCGTTCGTTCGATGTCTAATTGAACAATACTCTACTGAATGGTGAGTGATATGTAATTACTTCGTTGTAATACGTGGGTCGTATTATTGTAATTGTGATAAATAATGATCAGACTCATTGTTTTGAAACAAAAGAATGTGGACACGCGACATGTTTAATTTTACGAACAGTATTCCTTTCTGTTCGATAAACGCAATCTATAAAATAAAGGTTTAGATCTGAGTAACCAATAAAATTGTCGTTAGAATTATACGTGAAAAAAAGGGAATGGGTTATTATTTATCTAATGAATGAGGAGTGGGGAAACAATAAAATCATGAAAATAAAATAATAGAGGTCATTGCCGATTTTAATGCTATAAAATATTTGTGCCAATGAACTTGGGAATGACAGAACAGAAAATAATGACTGAGTAAGTTATCCTTGTACCTCCTGTTACCATGACTTACGATACTAAATAAAATAGGCTGATAATATTATGAAAACATGCATTAGGTATTGGCAGGTAGTGTAACTATATTGAATTTATATGTGGTGTCTGTCTTTTTGTATTACTATAATGTTTTCTAGGGGGAAATCGTATCTACTTTATTATTACACACACATACACACACACACACATTATTTCCTGGATTTTTCCATTACAGCTGTTTCGTTAGTGGGAAGGCAATTTTACGATTTATTTTATGTGTCCATAAAAAATCCTGTCCCCAGCAACTTCTTCAGATGTTTTTTCCATTATATTTTTACAACAAAAGGTATATTTTTAACATGCTGAACATCGTATTCGGGTAAAAAGACTTCCAAAGTCATGCTTCCTCACTTCCGCCATCTTTTGGCGCTATGTGAAGATAGTTTTCCGTTTTAACCCGTAGTTTCGTATTTTTTATTTATTTATTTATTATTAATTTTTGTTTTAATTTCCCCTTTTTCCCCCTATTTGTTTTTTCCAATTATCTTATAATTTTATTTCTAAATTTACGCGTGTTTATTTTAATATTCCTTTTCCGTATTTTCACCTGATCCCTCTGTTTAATGGGGAGGTCACTCTCATGGTATCAGTTTTTATATCTAGGATTACCTCCCTTGTACCTTTTATCTTTCCTTATATTATACGTTTAGTTTTTACTACTTTTTTCCTAATTTGCTCTAGTGTGTGAAATTAAGTATCTATTTCTGTGCAAACATCCGTGTATTACATCTAGTCGTTTGTTTAATAATTTTCTTTTGATATTAGTATATGGTATGCTTCTAATATACATAGGTTGCATCTTTTCGATTTGCTCGGTTTATATTTTTCCCCTTTATCAATTATTGGCCATCTTAAATTATATTCAGCATATATATATATATATATATATATATATATATATATATATATATATATATATCGGTCTTTAATTGTTGAAGCTCGACTGAACACATGTAAATAAATAACTACAACACAAAAGTAAAATAGAACAGATATATTGAGAGCAAGAAAGTATATACAATATTTACATAGAGTCCATTGGTATAGTCATGGGGAGACCGTCCATGGAGAAGGTGTCGGCTGGGTGGTCGTCGACTCTCGATCTCGTGTCTCTCTGAGTCTCGCGCTGAGTCTCTCGTTGGGTATTTCCCTGCCTTTACGAACCATATTTATTTAGTTGACACTCCACATATGCTAATTAGGTAGATTCTACCTCAACACCTCCCTCCCAAGCCTTGGAGTACATTTGGATTTCAAATGGCTTCATATATGGGATGACGATTAAGGGGTATTTCCGTCGTAGATCCCATTTACATACTTCGTATGAATATGTCCATCAGTGTAATTGTTAATATCGTTTACGTTTTGGATTCACATCCAATGGGGCCGTGAACTTTTGTTTCCTACCGGATATTCTCGGTTCAGGAGTATTTTGCGGAGTTACATAAATTAATTCTATGGGATCTTCCTCCTCATCCGGTATACTCTCTTCATGTTCTTGTAACATTTTTAGTTGGTTCTGGTGCCTTTTATGGGTATTTTTCGACCCTTTAATTATGTAAATCAGGTCACCGATTCTCTTATCCACTATGTCTCGCATCCAGAAGTCAACATTTTTTGTTTGTTTGTTTGTTTGTTTGTTTGTTTGTAGAACTTAAAAAATACCTTCTTTCCAGAGATAAATCTTTTCCTAGATATATGCCTAGTATTCCTTATTATATTCTGTTTCGGCAAGAGTTTGTCAAACATTGACTTAACTTTTCTGGCGAACATTAGTTCAGCTGGTGACAGGTTTGAGAGTGTTCCCTGGTTCGGCGTAATCCTGTATACTTGTAGGAACTGTTGAAGCGCCTTGTCCGTTTGAACTCCTGAGGCTTTTTTCAGAGCGCGCTTTAAGGTGTCGACAAATCTTTCCACGAGCCCATTTGGACCTCGGATGATACGGTGGTGTTGGTATGTGGTTAATTTGGTATAACTCAGAGAAATCCTTAAACTCTTCAGAAGTGAATTGCGTCCGATTGTCACTCACAATACACTTTGGCACACCGAACTGAGCAAATAGTTCATGTAGAAAGGTTGTTGTGATATTATTCGCTGGCTTCTTACAGCGTAGCATTTCTGGCCATTTTGTAAAACTATCTTCCACTATTAAGTAGTATTATTCTTCTACTAAACCAGCGAAATCGATGTCAAATCTTGTCCACGAATGATCCGTCTTGGGCCATGGTGTTTGTACTATGGGTGGTGCCTTTGCTGCTAACGCACACCCTTTAGATCGATGAACCATGTTTGTGATATATTGAAATCAAGAAAGTATATACAATATTTACATAGAGTCCATTGATATAGTCAAGGGGAGACGGTCCTTGGAAAAGGTGTCGGCTGGGTGGTCGTAAACTCTCGATCTCGTGTCTCACTGAGTCTCTCGCTGAGTCTCTCGTTGAGTCTCTCCATGTCTTTACGGTACCAACCATATTTATATGGTTGACATTCAGCGTATGCTAATTAGGTAAATCCTACCACAGCATTAATCATAAATGTGAAAGGCATAAGATAATTATAAAAAGTAATATAAAATGTTTTATTTGACTAACAATGTTAAGCTTTTTCGTTAATTTATCTCATTATATAACCAGTTTTAACGGCGAATTTATTTTCATTTCTACAAAATCAAATTCTTCGACTTTGAATGTCGACAAAACTCATAAATTAAATAAGTTTCCAGATATTTTTCGTATGGGCACTTTTATCGGTAGTACACACATGAAACACTAGCCCCTCCAAAGTAATCTCCTTCGGCTGCGATACGCTTGTACTGTTTCAACAACTTCTGGAAGGCCACACGTCACAGCCTCTTTCATTTCTTCATTTATCTCATAATAACAGCCTCTAAGGTTTTCCTTGAGTTTAGGGAATGACCAAAAGTCACAGGGAGCAAGGTCTAGACTATATAGAAGGGGGAAACTTTCTTGATGCCCATATTGGTCAAATAGTCTTTTCTCTGCGCACCCTTGGGACAAACTTCGCGCAAATCTTCCGCATCTTCAGTTCCTCGTTAATAATTGGGTGTACAATTCACACACTGATATCAAACTGTGCACTTACTGTCCCTATAGACACACGAAGGTCCTTATTCATGAAATTCGTTATCTGTCCAATCAACTCTGGTGTTCTGGCTCCCTTACTCCTCCCACGCCTCTCACATCCCTCTCACGCCTTGCCTTCCTGAATCGCTTATGACACTCAAAAATTATTCTCGATTCATTGAAGATGGTCCAAACGCAGTCTAAAGCCCTCGATACGTTTGTGGCATTTTTCCAAGTTTAAAACAATTTTATTGCATATTGTTCTTCTAAAGTGCACTCACATCCAGATTGCATTTTTTAAATTCAACAGCTGTGACAATCAGGCTTTAGTAGGGTGTATTGCAATTCCTGCTGTAGCTGTTCATTTGAACCTGAAATCATAAAAATTGGTTAGTCATCTCATAAGATGTATAGCAATAACATATTGAATTTTGAAGAGTGTACAACAATTTTAAACGCATGTTCAAAAATGTCTGGAAGCTTACTGAAGGTATCTCGTATATGTGATTACATTAAACAGCCATCTGTATACTGCTGATTCCGCAAATATGAAATGCATACGACTGTAGATAAGAATATTGTTACGTAATTACTTGTAGCCTCCTTTCGTCTGGCAACTATAATGATAAGTAATAAAGGCTGTTAAATCATAGATATTGATGCATGTTCCTTCCTGTTTAAAACTGTTCTGACGGCTGATTATTGTGGTTAGGCATAATAGGATTTATTCTTTATTTATCTTTATTTAATTTTTTTTTTTGCTAGCAGTTCAGCCCGGCTTTTCTCGGGCCGCATTTACTGTTCATAACTTGCCTTATCTATGAATAAATACCCTTTATGTAAAATTTCAAATGTTTAGACCAGAAATTGTCTGGGTAATTTGGGAGAGACCGCAGAAGTATTTTTTAACTTTAACCTCAATTTTACCCCTTAACATTTATTGTTTTTGTCTCAAATTAAATGAAAATGCTTGACCCATGTCCAAAGTACCTACATCTAAAATTTCAAGTGTTTATGCCCAAAATTGGCGGAGGAGTTTGGTAGAATCTGCAAAGGTTAACTCTTTCAACTTTGACCTTTTGGCAGTGAAATTTTCGTACAAAAACTTATTAAAATACATGCCGCATGTCTGAATACCCGTTATGTTAAATTTTAAATGTTTGGACCCAAAATTGACTGAGTAATTTACTAGAGTCGGCAAAGGTCAAATCTTTTGAACTTTGACCCCTTGACAGCTCAAATTTTCGACTCAAACCGATTAAAAAGCTTGCCCTATCTCTGAATATCCTTTATGCAAAATTTCAAATGTTTGGACCAGAAATTGGCTGAGTAATTTGGTAGAGACCGCAGAGGTCAATTTTTTATCTTTGACCCCAATTTTGACCCATTAATATTCATTGTTTTGGTCTCAAATCAAATTAAAAGTTTGACCCCTGTCCAAGTAACCTACATTTAAAATTTCAAGTGTTTAGACCCAAATTTGGCGGAGTAGCTTGGTTGGTTTTTCAAATGTCAAATCGTTGAACTTTGACCCCTTGACAGCCAAATTTCTGGCTGAACCCCGGTTAAAAATACTTTTTCCAAATCTTAATACTCCTTATGTCAAATCTCGAACCTATAGACCGAAAATTGACACACAGCGACAATTTCACTTTTATAGATATATAGATTTTATTTCATTTTCCCCCCAAACAAGGCACAGTGCCACCTTGATGAAGGCTTTCTTGCACCTAGGGGTCATACTGTGTGGAGGTGGGACTTGCTGCTTGTCGGGTTTGTCGAGGGTATTTACGTCGAGGGGGTAAAAGGTCTTGTAGTTCGTCGGGGCATTCACCAATAAAATATTTGTAGAACAGGCAGAGAGATGCAACATTTCGTCGATGGAGAAGAGGTTGAAGCTTAGATGACAGTTCAGGACCTATCAGGTTGGCGACTCTCTTTTGAACTCTGTCTAGGAGTGAAAGACTAGCAGCAGATGCACCAGCCCAAATGTAACAGCTATACTTTATCACTCCGTATAGTTATTCAGATTAGCCCCATCGGTTGAGGCGTCGGGTTTTGGAGTTAAAAGTAAATCTTATTCCGGATTCGAATCGTGCAACTCTTTTGAATAGTTTACTACACTGATGATTCTGCACAGATGAAACATGCACGTTTGTCG
>NC_136490.1:131969881-132037381 GCF_053919585.1 Euprymna scolopes | reverse complement strand
GTCAGCTTCAATGTTCTTGGTTCTGTGTAACGCTTCTTCATGTTTTGCCTCTGCAGCAGTTTTTCTGACCTGCGCATGTGGCTCATGTGTATTAGTCTCCGCATTCGAGGGTTTTCCTTAATATTTCAGCTGTTTTCATAATTGTTATTCGTTGTATCTTTCCAGCCATTCTTCTTATTCCAATTTCTCCCATTCTTTTTTAAAAGTTTTTCGGAATTGTTTCTCGTGCTCCTACTATTATAGGCATTATCTTGATTTTCTCCATAATCCATATCCCTTTCAGCTCTCTGGCTAGCTCTGTGTATTGGATCCGTTTCCCCTTTTCTTTGCTATTCACCTTGTGGTCAGCTGGAACAGCAAATTCTTACGATTTGGCAGGAATTTTCTTTCTTGTTAATTATTACGACATTATGTGTTTGTATGTCCATACTCCATAGGATTTTGTGATTCTCGTTTTCAAGTACTGTTGCCGGCTTATGCTTGTACCATTTATCTGTACGTTCGATATGCAGTTGTTTGCATAATTCCCAGAGTACTGCTCTCCCTATTTTGTCGTGCCTGTTCTTGTATTCCTTTTGGGTTAGTTTGCTGCATTCGCTTACTATATGGTTTATCGTTTCGTCTCTTTGTCCACAGAGTCTTGTTATTGTTATTATTTTTTTTTTAATGTTTTCGTCGGCTTTCTTTCTTTCAAAAGCGGGCTTTACACAAAAGTTAGTGAGGATAGTCAAAGAGTCAATTGTCAAGTAGAACTGACTCAGTCAAATGAACCAAGTAGAACTGACTTCTGGTATACGGTGATGCTGTATCTGATTTCCAAAGAGTTCAGCTGTTTCATAAGATTATCACGAATTGAGCCAAGCGCACCTATGATTAATGGCACGATGGAAGTTTTCTTATTCCACAATCTAGCAATCTCCATCCTCAGTTTCTGATAGTTCCGTAGTTTCTCATTTTTCTTGTCTGTCAAGTTGATGTCGTTTGGGCAAGCCACATCAATAATTTGACATTCATTGCTTTTTTGTTCATAACTACAATATCCGGTTTTCGGTCACACTGAATTATGAAATCCCAGAGAATCCTAACGTCCTCATTTTCCACCACATTTTCTGGTGATGTTGGTCCCATTTGTCCGTCATTTGGATTCCAAACTTTTTGCACAAACTCCAATGCAGATTTGTACAAACTTTGTCATAGCGACGTTTATACTCTTTTTGAGCAAGTATAGAACACGCATTAACAATGTGTGACACTGTTTCAAAGAGATATACCACACAACCTGCACTTATCAGAACAGTTCTTCCCATAGATGTTTTTATTTATTGTACTTGTATTTAATACCTGTTCCTGAGCAGCAAATATAAGATTTTCTGTTTCTCTTTTCAAGTCACCTTTAGACAGAAAATTTCACGTGTCTTGACATTTTTGTGCCTTATTATCTCATTCAAACTGACCATGAAGTTTTATTCTCACCAACTCAGTCAACTTTTCTGCTTCGATTATTTCCTTGTACTTTTGCTTATCTTTCAATTAATTTTTTTTTTTTTTTTTTACATTTTCACCCCAAACAAGGCACATTGCCACTTTGGTGTAGGGGCCACTATCAGGGGCACCAACAACTACTGGGGTACTATGTTGGGATTTGGGCAGCAAGATGTTGGTTCACGTTACACTTGAACTTCTGCATGTCAGTACAGTTGTGGAAGCAGGGACCTGGAATGGAATTCCAGAGTCTAGCGGTTCTGGGGAAGAAACTACTGGAGTAGAAAGATCTTTTACATCTAGAGATCTCTACTGTGTGGGGGTGAGATTTAGCTGCCTGTCGGGTTTGTCGAGGGTGTCTACGTCGTGGGGGCATATCTAGCTCTTCCTCTTTCGCCACAGCTGCAAATAACACTTCATGGCTGTTAGCCAAGTAGTCGTGAACACTTCTAAGCTCTCTCTCTCTCTCTCTCTCTCTCTCTCTCTCTCTCTCTCTCTCTCTCTCTCTCTCTCCACATTCTTCAATCGCAATTATCCCTCTTCATCCTTTCTTCCTTGTAATATACATGCACATATATGTATGCACATATATGCACGTATATGCACGTTAGAATTTGAGTGAAGTGCTCCATATTTGACTAACAGTTTCTGTGTGTCTCTATCTACCTTTTTCGTTTCTCCCTGTATCCATCCTACAAAAACTGCACTGTATCGAATTACAGCAACTGCCCATGAACTGATGGCTGTGAACAGGTTTCTATCATTCAGTCTAGATTTCAGGAGTAGTTTGAGTCTCCTCATATACATGTCTTTCGTATTCTCTTTTATTTCAGTGCAAAGTATCGCAACAAGTATCAGAGGGTGTAGTCTTCTGCATCAGAATTTTCTAATCTTTTACCATTTGGCAAATGATGCCTTTCATGGCTCCTCTCTTCCCTGGTTTAAAACTAACTATTGCACATTTGGAAATTCCAAACTCCATGTTTATGTTTTCACTTCATTGCTGTACAGTTTGAACCAGAGAGTCAATTTCCTTTTCTGTTTTGGAAAACAATTTCAGATCGTCCAAAAATAACATGTGGCTGATCTTCGGGCCATTCTTCTTCAATCGGTATCACATCTTTGTCTCTCTTAGTACGTGTCAATGGTATGAGTATTATGAATAGAAGTGGCGAAAAGGAATCTCCTTGGAAGATACCACGTCTGATGTTGACTCTCCCTAATAGTTTCTTCTGAAAAAATGTTGGTTTTCCAACTACTCGTACTTTTCCCCATGAACTCGATTATATTTTCAGTCACCCCTACCATTTTCAACGTCCTGAGTACCAACGAATACGGCACAATGTGATAAGCTTTCTTGTAATTTATCCCAGTTACATTCAAGTATGTTTTTCTTCTTTTGCATTTTTTCAAAATACATTTTTCAATCGATAGTTAGTCTTTTGTTCCTAAACACTTTTTCCTCTTGCCTTTTTGTTCCACTGGTAGTTTACTTCAAGGTGGTCTTATACTTTTGAACTGACTATCACTGTCAGTGTCTTCCAAAGCAAGTTCAAGCAAGCAATTGGTCTATAATTTTCAGCATCTGTCCCTTTAGTAGGATCTTCCATTATTAAAATAGTCCTTCCCACTAGAAGCCATTCTGATATCTGGCACAATCTGACACAATCATCTAGAGAAACAGCAAGCCTTTCATGGATTCCTGTAAAAGATCGCAACCAGTACCCATGAATTCCATCAGGTCCAGGTCCTTTCCACTTAGGCATGAACTTCATTTGTTTTATCAAATCTTCAACAGAAATGTGAATATCCTCTTGTTTACGCCCTTCCGGTCTTTCACGTACTCTAGAAACCCAGTCAACATCAACCTTGTTGGAAGTCTCTCTTGGCCATGTACTTGACCAAAACTTTGTAGCTTCTTGAGGGTTAGGAGCCACTGTTTTAGTTTCTCCTTTTTCCAGATTTCTAAAGAACCTTAACTGGTTTGTGGTTAAACTGCTGAATTCTCTTAATTTTGAAAGCTTTTGCCATAATCTGCTGCTTTATCTCTTCCATAGTGGTAATGAAACCCTTACCTTTCAGTTTGTTTCGTCTATTCAGTTTTTTTTCTTGTTTGCATTTTTTCAGCCCTTTGAACCATGCCTGAATTCGACCTAGATCTTTCCTTAATCTCTTCAGGTCACCTTCAATTCTCCTTCTTCAATATGGTTATTTTTTTCTGTGAATTCTGTGATTTCGTAGTCTTCAGTGTTAGTTTAAAAACAAATATATATATATATATATATATATATATATATATATATATATATATATATATATATATGGTATGCCAGTCACAGGAGGGTGTTTTCTGATCCGTTACGCATTCTACCTTCTGTTTGATTTCCATTTTTCCAGTTCTGAGAATCATCCCCTCTGGAGGATCTGGTTGACTTAGTTTGCAAACCTTTGTTCAGTCCCATAGATGTTTAATTTCTTTCTATCAGGAAAACTCATGAATAAAAACACTTATTCTCTGCCTATTACAGTATTGACTCCAGTCGTTTTGGAGTTCTCTGTGTCACTTGACATAAGTAACACCGGGTTAAGAGAAGCAACGCTATAAATTGAGCTAACGTTACTTTGATAGAAACCCATCGTTGCTCGGGCGTTCTTTTTTGGTGGCTATTCCGTTCCTCTCTTCTATAGAATTTAGAATACTACCATTAAAATCATATCCGACATGACGCCATATCTATTTATCCATCCACAAAATTCAGAATTACACATTTTAGAATAGTTTTTTTTTTTTCTTTTGTACCAACATCCCTATTGTAAGATAATTAGCGAAAATAGATAATTATTCAATTATTTCATGTTTCTTTGAAACTGGGCGGGTCCATCATTCTATATTGAGGGTAACAAGGACTTTACAATATAGATCAAAATCGGAGGAATGGATGAATGGAATAAGAGTTGGCCTGGAAAGGTTCAAAAGCGAATGCCGTCATAATGCAGAAAAGTTGAAAGCAACAACAATAGTGCGCTGCGAAAATCAGCCCTGCACAAAATTGTCGGACGATAACGTATGCCGGACTTGTGATAAGATGTATGGATCTCGAATTAAGCTGTCTTCTGATACGAAAACTACGAACGAAGCCCCTGGAAAACTATATATTCGATTGGAGTGATGGCTATGATAATGACAATATAGTTAATGATTAGTGGTGATTAAACCCTATTTTCTTTCATGATAGAATTTCAACGATGGATATTTGCAGAAGAGTACCACCACCCAATATCCTCGTCACTTCTGTGCTGCATGTGCACACGCATCCATCGTCTTAGGGTTCGCGTTAAAGTTATGTTTTATCGTTATTCTTTTATCTTTAGCACTGAAACGAGTTTATTTTTAATTGTTTATTCTTGGTAGAAATTATGTTGTCTGTCTATAACTTAGGGTTAGGTTACGGTTAGAGTTATGGATAAGTTTTTAGGCAGGTTCATTCTACTAAAGATCCGCCACTGTTTTAGTTAGCGAGCATAGAAGAATTTTTGTTTTTAAGCTTTAATGTTACAATGGCCAACATTCTATGATGAATATTTGCAGATTTGCTGATTTTAAAAGAAAACAAAACAGAAAAAGTTGGGGGGGTTATCACTATCTTTTATGTATTTAAGATTGCGTCAACGAAATTTCCCAATCAATGGCTCAAAGTTTAATGACTTTGCGCTATCAGTTAAATGTATTTCTAAGAAAAAGCGACACATGAAAATAACTCTTGTGTGACTTTATATTGGAATAGGTTTAGTAAAAACAGTAATAAGATAGTTGCCGGTTTATTTTATCGTTCTTTCATTGGTTTGTCACATGGAAATAGCATTTTCGTCAAGCCAGACTCGTGTGTTTTAAATAGCATTTTTATCCGTTTGTCACATATGTGTTTAAAATAACATTTTCGTCGGCCTGTCACGTGTATGTTTGAAATAGCATTTTCGTCCGCCTGTCACATGTGTATTTGAAATAGCATTTTCGTCCGCCTAACATGTATATATTTGAAATAGCATTTTCGTTGATCCGTCATGTGTGTGTTTTAAATTGCATGAACCTCGGTTTGCTGCCTACAGACATAGCCATGCAATGAACCAGATTAATCGGAGGGCGATTAATCACCTTGGTAGCTGGAATATTATTAATGTCATGACACATTGTTTCTCTGGTCATACCGATGTCTATCTTTATTCCTTTCTCTCTTTTTTTCTATTGTTGTTAACCGCCGTTATAGCTGAAATAAAAATACATAATAATTTTCCTCTTTTTTGTGGTTTGTAATATGGTAAGAGTCAAGTAGAAAGTCACTAACATTGTCGCTTACTGGCTTTATTTCTTCACAACGCAACAACATTACACGCTATGCAAGCTTCTCATGTCTTACTCATCTAGAGCAAAGAGTTTCCAAATGTCCTCTCACAATCTAAAGAGGCTGTTTATTTCTCTTCTACTGCAAGAATTTAGACACCAGGGTCGGAAAATGGGATTGAGAAGTCAGCGTCCATGAGGAGATGCACTCTGACCTGCAAAAAGTGTCTAGGCAACCCCGTAGCCTTTCTCAGTGAGGTCCCCCCAGGCAATTAGTTATAAACTAACAATTTCTCAAATAGAGACGACAAAGCCTGGAAGGATTCACCTCCTAGAACTGCACAGAACTAAACTCCCACAGCAAAATCAACAGGGACCAGATCATTACAGGCATGCACTAATCTGCTGATGATTTGGGGGGTGGGTCAGGATAAAACATTCACAGCCTAAAGATAAAGACTCTTTTTCATTGATTCATTTTAGACTTCCTGTCTGTGACGTAATATCCTAGTAGTTCTAACTCTATTTTTAACTTTTAATAGATTTTCTATTCCTCTATTTAATTTTATGGGAAAAGTACCGATTTTAACAGTGTATTTGCACTAACACTACTTAGATTTGAAACAGCATTTTCGTTGTTAAACAAACAAATGATAAGAACAAGTGAAGCATGCCTGGTTCCCCATGAGTGAACAGTAAACGAGGCATAAAAAAATGACTAAGTTCAGTATTTGCCCCCTTCCCCCATTTAGCCTCAAAAGTCCGCAGGGGACGGTAAATCCTGGTGAAAATGAACAAACGGTGCAGTTTTAGGCCTTAATATATGTAAATTTGAGTTCTGCACTGTGAAAAAAAAGAAATGACTAAGTCCATCATTTGCACCCCCATATTTAGTCCCAAACGTCCCCAATGCCTTAACATATTTAAATTTGAGTTCAGCGCCATGCAAAACTGCTAAATAGACATACATAGAAAATTTTGGACAAATATGGTAAAATTGTCCCAAAAATGGAGTGTTTTTATTAGCCTTGAAAGAGTCGCATTTAAATTTAGTAAGACTGTAAACGATTTATATATTCGGTGATACCTTTTGGTGCATCAGATGAAAGCAAAACAATATGAAAATATGTATAGCTTTTAATCTTGCGAAGTATAGACAAACAAAATTATATAGAAATCAGTTAGTTACAACTTTTCAGAAAGTTTTATAAAAATCCAAGGCATCAAGTTTTTTTTTTTTTTTAAATAAGCACAAAAGTGTCAATTTTAGGCATTTTAATCTGAAAGGCACCCCTATGGGGGCAACCAGAGTTTTCCCGGAAAATCCGTTCTGTTACTTTTTTACTCATATCATGTTTAATGTTGGCGCAAAATTTCCAAAAATTCCAAGGCGTATTTATTGAGAAAAGTGCGGAGAGGCGAACGGACGAACGAACAAGGGTGAATTTACAGGTCCACCCTCCTTTTGTCGGGGGACCAAAAATGAACAATCATAGATTAAATTGGGTGTATCTTAAAAATCTATTATTTTGTCTGCACAAGTCAGTTGATAAGTTTATGGAGCCTTTAGTGTTCTCTACTTCGTCGCATTCCGTCTATTTTTATTTCTGTTTTTATTTATTTTATTTATTTTTGCATTTTTATTTTTATTGCAAATACCAAACGCTAAAACTCTGGAATGCCAAGAATGTTTCTTTGTTCCAACCTTCCCCCATCCTTAAACCAGCAATAACACCAATCGAAAGCACACAGTGAACAAGTTAAAATCACGGACAGTATTTTACTTATACCGATTAATTAGTTCCACAAAACAACAGCAAAACGTTGGGGTGTCACCATTGTTTATATTTCAGGTTTGAGAGTCGCCGTGAGTAGCCCGTTGACATGGTGATAAGGGGAAGGCCAAACAAGCTGAGAATAAAACAAAGATACCACAACTTTGGAACAACGGGAGAAAGACTAAAGTCAAAAATAGCCTAGAAAATCAACTAAATGTTTTTGTATATATTCCCGTTTACTTAAGGTGGATTTCGTTTTTGTCACGTTTGTCGATACTTGTCGGTTGGAAACAGTATCCTCCCAGCTTCTCTTCATTTAGAAATAATAATAAAGATGGCCGCCGAATGACGTCATATTTAAGAAAGAATGCAGCTTTTATATTCTCAGGATTGTTTAATTATTTATTTAGAATGTTTCTTTCATTTGTTTTGAGGACAGATAATTAGTGTGCGTTTTATTGGCCACCTTGGGAAACTATGACTTCGCAACGTGCCACTTAATTCAATCACTTTAAATAAATAACGCATTTCAATTTAGTAAGACTGTAAACGATTTATATATTCGGTAATACCTTTTGGTGCATCGGATGAAAGCAAAACAATATGAAAATATGTATAGCTTTTACTGTTTTAATTTTGTAAAAATGTGGTATTTTTATAGAATTACTCCCGTTTTAAACAGCCATAAAGCCTCTCTCCTAAGTGTCCTGGAATGCTAAGAATGTTTCTTTGTTCCAACCTTCCTTCATCCTTAAACTGCTTATTGTGACGTTTATTTGACCACAGGACTCGGCCTTTTTAAACATATGAAAATAAGAATAAAACGTTATGTGTTATGGGTTGAATGGTAAGAGGACAGGATTCTACATTCAATACCGAGTAACGCCGGGTATTCTTATTAGTATATATAGTTTATTAACCTTGTGTTGCCCAGGATTCTATTATCTTGCAAATTGTGTCGCTTATTCCCTACTTTTTTTAAGGTTCAATCCTCAGTGCTGCTGGGAAATTCGCCCTGGTGGGCTGAGACGTCTTTCTTAAAAAGCGCCAGTTTTTAAGTATTATCGAGAAGGAAATCTTACATACAGATTAGACCATGATCCGACTCTGGAATTCTTAAATGATCAATTGTTTGGTATTGACCAGAACCAACGCCTTTTAACCCGTGATGCGAACATAATTGTTTTGTCAACGTAATTTTGCCGTAGTGCTCAGACCAATACTGAATGCTAAATGATCTAATTGTAAATATTAGAAAGTTTAACAGAAAATGTATACATTTGCCACATTAGAGTAAAGGCCGCATTCAAGATAAATTCTTTGTAATTTACCTACTTTATTATTCACTTATTTAAATAAAAAATATTTTAATGTGTTACATATATATATGTATATGTATATATATATACATATATATATATATATATATATATATCACTAATGATGCAATTCTCTATCTATATAAGAGCCAAGTACGTCCAAAGATGGAGTACTGCTGCCACATCTGGACGGGGGCTGCAAAAAACAGCCTATCCTGCCTTGACGGAGTACAAAATAGACTCCGTGGCTTGGTGGGGGATGCCCTTTTCTCTAACCTCTTTCCCACAGAAGAGACGTAGCGAGCCTGTCATTGTTCTATCGTTATTTCCATGGCAGGTGCTCGTCTGAGCTCCATTCTCTGGTCCCCCCTCGCCAATCTTTCTCAAAAAACACCCGACTAGCTGAAACTACCGTCAATAACTTTCCCCACTCCCTATCTGTGCCTAAATCAAAACGTAAATACCAAGAACAAAGCTTCTTTCTTAGAACTGCACGCCTGTGGAACTCTGTTCCGCTTGCCTGTTTCCCTCCCGACTTCAATCTGGATGTCTTCAAGTCCAACACAAACAAATTCCTGATGAACCGCCCCCCTCTAAGTAATGACACCTTACCAATTCTCCAATACTATTGCTACACTATCCCTTTGATTACTGTACACACAATAACCCTTATCTCTGAGTGGCCATTGGGCCTTGATAAGTGGTGAACTCCATGTAAAAAAAAAAATATATATATATAAATATATATATATATATATATATATATATATATATAATGAAATCAAAGGGTTGTAGTGTTTACCTGATATACGCAAAGGTAAACTTTTTTAACAGTAGTAGCTTTATAAATATTATTATTATTGACATCTTTATTACCGGTTTTTTATCATTATTATTAAATTTTTTTACTATAATTACTAAATTACTATTATTATCATTATTATGATGATTGACTATACTATTATTAGAATTACTTTGCATTTATTACTATTATTATTATTATTACTATTATTATTATTATTATTATTATTATTTTGTCATCTTTATCATTATCATGACTTTTCGACCGCCTTAATAAGCTAAGATTCTGTCACACTTAAAACTTTATAATCCTCACTCCCCCAACTTTTTTTTAATAATGACATCGAATTTAACACTTTATAGAAAGATCTGTTTCGTTTTGAGCTTGAGTAATACGAGCTTTTACAGACTAATTTTTCCGCTTAGCCTGATCTTAACTTCTTTAAAATTTAATCTGAAATCACTTTTTCTAATTAAGCCGATGATGAAGGTTCTCATACTGGGTTTCTCTCTTTTTATTATTAGGTCCCATTTGAGTGGGGACCGACTTCTCTTTGGGCTACTGCATTGTCCTAAAAAAAAAATTTTTTTAATTATGTCAGCTGTTTTGAACGCTTTCCAATCGGATTATATGTATCGTCATGCTGGACTTATTTTGGACTCCATTCTCTCTAAAGAACTATTTTGCATTTCGGATCAACTGAAGAGGATTTTCATGCAAGCTGAAATATTGTGCGCGGTTTCTTTTTATGTATATTTTTTTACATATCCAACATTTTTTAACTTCTTTTTTTTTTATTTGGCAATTTATAACTACAATAAATTGCGGTTTCACTTAATGCCTTAACTAAAACATTCTACTATTACTACAAATATAATTTGCTGATTTCTTTCTATCCTCTGATGAGAAGAATAACAAGAATAGCATATTTTGAAACTCCGCGGAATAAGGACTTTGTAAATTGTTTTGGAGTATTCAGTCGAAGAATAAATTTTGATTGCTAAGTTCAACTTACAGTTTTAATTTTCTTTCTCATATATATATATATATATATATATATATATATATATAAAATAAAATAATCATCACCATATATATATATATATATATATATATATATATATATATATATATATGGTAAAACTGGTAATTAATAAAAGCCTGAAGAGAGTGCTCAATACTATTGCAGAGCAAATATGTATTTTATTTTTTTAGTACTGTTTTATCTGTTTGGTTACATATGTTTCGGATGTTGGACCATGTTACGATCCAACAGCCTCGTCAGACCTTACAGAAATTATTGTTAGTATTAGGAAGAAGTGTTTTAGAAGAAATGCTCTTTTTTCTTTACCATCCTCTCTCCACCCCTCCCTATATCCATATATCTCCACCCACGCCAATCTGAATCTGCTACCCCCACACACACAATACAATCTAATGTATTTTAACTTTCAAAACTGAAATATTGTTAATACCAGTCTCCCTCCCACTTATTATCCCCTACCCCCTCCCGTTTTTCGTATTTCTTCTAAAACACTTCTTCCTAATACTAACAAACATTTCTGTAAGGTCTGACGAGGCTGTTGGATCGTAAACATGGTCCAACATCCGAAACATATAACGGTAATAAAAAATAAAACATATATATATATATATATATATATATATATATATATATATATAATGGACATCGCCCCAGGCAAAACACAAAGCCACTTGATGCAAGGGATGTAAACTATCACTTCAAGGTAAAAACTATCCAAAGATAAGTATTGCATTAATAGTGTTTAACGCACAAAACAGTAAAATTTCCTTTTTATCATAAGATATTAATATGATACGCGGGCAACACCGAGTAACCTTGCTAGCTAGTTGGTAATAACGAGAGAAGCATTTCGGACAGATGTGATTTCTTTCTTCGAGTCACTATTTGTCGCTATTAGGAAAAAAATCCGATGAGAAAAATCACTCTGTAATAATAAAGTTATTTCGAGATGATGAAAGTCAAAGTTCCATGACTTTACCGAAATGACCTAGATTCAACCAATGAATGGATTTCATTCCCTTTCTCGTGACTGATCATTGTATGTACAAGATTTTCACTGTTGACGAGAAAACATACACAATTTACAACAGGCGGTGAGAAGATGGCACATGGCACCGAAAGAATCACTTGGAAAAATACTGTCTCCGTTCAGCGTGCTTTTCTCGTTAATATTTTATTGCGATTTTATTCGTTTATTATTAATTTTTTTTTTTTTTTTTTTGTACTAATGAATCGCTATTTATTAAGACAAAATATCACTCGAAGGTTAATAATATGGAATGATTGTCAGTTGAGGGATGAAGAAACTTATTAGAAGACAAAGAATAATATTGCACAAGAGAAGACAGCTTCTGCTATCAATGCTGAATTATTTCTCAATAACTCCTTTCACAGACACCCGGTTATAAGTAAACCTCCATCTTGGTTTTCCCAGTGAATGAATCTACAACAACAAGCAAGGGAGATCACTCCAAGCACTTAACACAAAGAATCGAACTACTTTTATCTAGAGATAAAGAAAGACAACTTAAGGGAAATGAAGAATGGTTGATAAAATGAACCGAGTTTGAATACTTGTGGGGACATTTCATGACAGGAATCTTTGGAAATTGAATATGATCATGTTCTAATCTACAGGAAAGCAGTCTCGTGGCAATGTGTTCTACTGACAGGAATCTATTAGAACGAAACACTTTTATGAATATTTAGTACAAAACAGAAGAAAAGAGAGTTCTTTTGCGTTGTAGTAACAAAATAAGTTCCTGTTGTGACAGTCTTACAAGGAGAGAATGGCAGATCAAAACTCAGTCGAGCACCTTTTATATAAATAACGATGGCGTAGAGAGAGACTAACATCATGTTTTCTGTAAGAAAGGGCCTTTATAAGCAACATTCGCATGACAGATCGTTGAACCAATTGATGGATGGACAGAGACGCTTATGCTACTTATAAATGAAGAATGACAGACCAACGAGGATGCAATTTATAAATTAGGTTTGACAGGCTGGCCGGAGATGGGGATTAAAGACAGGAAATGATTCTCAGTTGACAGCTGAGAAACCTTATGTGAAAGTTGAGAATGGTTGATAGAATAAACCAAGTTTGAATATTTGGGGGGGGGTCATGACTGAAATCTAATGACATTGGATTTGAAAACAACCATGTTGTAGAATACACAGAAAACATTTACTTCTTAATGTGCTTCATAGAACGCTAGACACTCGGAGGAAGAAGGGGAACTTGTTTTTCGAGTTGTGAAAAGAAAGATTTGCATTCAAAAAAGTGATGCATCAGAGGGAAGCGTATATATTTTTCCAAGGAAAAAATAACAAACTTTCCAACTATTTTCTGATATTACTTATAGTTTCTTATGAGTTGTTTAGTTGGCTTCCAATATCTAACGAAACATGTGTAAGACGTACTTCATAAAACATGAATAAAATATTATGAGTGGAATTAAATACATCTTATGGTTTTGAAATTTGTCCTAACTAACTAACTAACTTAGTATATATATATATATATATATATATATATATATATATATATATATATATATATATATATATATATACAGTAGAGTTAGTTTCCTAGAAGTACATCCAATAAAACAACATGTGTCTACCAAAAAGTGCTCAATGAGTAAACAGAGCATGTATGTTAAATTTATTTATACAAATATTGATGGCTACATATGTGCATACATGTTTCTGTAACCACCTGCGTTGGCCTGAAGACGTAATCCCCCAACGCGGGTGATTACAGAAACAAGTATGCACATATGTAGCCATCAATGTTTGTATAAATAAATTTAATATAAATATATATATGTGGGTGTGGGTGGGTGTGTTTACGTGTGTGTCTGTGTGTATGTATACATGTGTATATATATGTGTGTATATATATATATTTAGTAGAGATGGTAATTAATAAAAACCTGAAGAAAGTGCTCAATACTGTTGTAGAGCAAATATGCGTTTTATTTTTTATTACCGTTTTTTTTTCTGTTCAGTTACATTTTTGTTTCAGATACGCGACCGTTTTTTTGGCCGTAATGTAGCCTCCTCAGACTTTACAGAAAAGTTCGTTTATGGTGGAATGAAGGAATGAATGATGTCAGGGGAGGGTGCGAGAAAAGCGGAAAGAGAAAAGGGGGAAGGTGGAAGGTGGGGTGCTTGGTCGGTCGGTAATGCTTTAGTTTTGGAGTTCAAGAACATTAGGTGGTTGTGGGGGGTCTGGGAAGTTCCTCTCTGGTGTGGCTAAGGAATAGGGATATATGGAGGGAGAGGAAGATATGTAGGGGTAAGGAGAGGGGGTTACTTTAAGTTTCGGGTTCGAAGGTTAAGGTTGTTGGCGTCTCGTTAGTGAGATGATTTCTTGGTAAGTACGTCTTGACCTGTTGGGTGTTCGCTTAGGCTGGGAAGCGGGAGGGAGATACGAATCGGTTTATCTATTTGATTTTTATTTTTTATTTTTTATATTTTTTATTTACTTATTGTTAAGTGCTTTGATAAGGTTAGCATTGGGCCGCACGCGCGAGCACACACATGCGCGCATACTCACACACATACACATAAAGAAACGCGCACATGTATACATACATCTCCGCCTCAACATGTAAACACATGCGCATATGCATACATGCATACATATACACCCGCATTGCTCCCGTTGACCTCAATTGACCTTAAAGTGCTAAGTTGAGTACGTGTGCGTAAGCATGGATGCGCACATACACACACACACAGACACCCATACATCCATGCAAGCACATACATGAGCCTACCTGCGTATATCGACTCAGACATACATGCATTCCCACGTATATATGCAAGCATACGCGCACATACAGATACTTATATTCGTGAACACATACATCGACCTACACACAGCTGCACGCTCATGCATACATATGTGGACAGCAGGTAGCGGGCACATATACTCTCACATACACATACATATACATAGGTACGTACATATATCGATACCCTCATGTACACACGGACACACACATAGACTCATACATGCATATATACACATAGACACCCAGATATACAGACAGTTATTGGTATAGACATATTCGTCTACATAGATGTAAATCTAAATTCCTTCGTGGATATATAGACGTAATACTTTCGTTGAACGTAGATATGAGTATACATAGATGTAAACATAAACTCATTCCTAGACGCAATATTTTCATTAGTGGAGGTTTTTAATGATTTGATGTGGGTGCACACGTGAGCACCGACGCACACTCACGCATATACATACACACTTACAGATACACATCCCCACACGTATGCATGCACACACCCATACATGCATACACGCATACACATATGCACACATACATCCATAAATACAGTTGCAAAAGTACACACCTACTCGCACATACGCACCGATATCTACGCACGCATATACATACAAATATACAGCGTGACACGTCGTAAAATATGGACATAGGTTCCACACACATGTACCTACATACGCAATAATAAACTCACACGCACTTGGGATAGTGGTCCTAGGTTGCCATACTTATAGATTTGGGGGGGGGAGTTTGAGGTAGTTTTATGGGGATTAAGTACTGTAGTTATTGTTCTAAGTTGGGGTATTTGTTTTTTTAGGGTATTATAGATCGGTTTAGGCGGAAGGCTATATTGGGGTGTCATACTCCAAGGTATATGTCTATGCACATAAGACACCGGTCAGTTATACATTTCAATACGTACTTACCTGTGCAGGTGTAAATCCACATAGTTATATGCAAACAAATTCCCGTGTTAAATCGTGGAGGTTGCATGTAGGGTGTGCTGGGGTTGGGTGGGTGAGTTTGGCTAGGGGGAGGAGAACTGACGCCGATCATTGGTTGGTTATATGGGATAAGGTTATGGGGTGTTTGGAGTTGGTAGTGATTGAGGGTATGTGTTATTTTGTTGGATTTAGGGGGATTCTTGGGGGAGGGGGTAAGGTGATGTAGGGTGTTGGGAGAATTGGTTAAGGGGGTTTAGTTGAGTATATGTTATGGTAATTTGGTGTATGTGGTAGGTGTATTAGGTGTATAGTTTAGGTGATTTAAGGTGGTGTTGTCTAAGGGGTGTTTTAGAAAGGTGTATAGTTGCTAAGGAGGTGGGATTTGTAATGCCTACAGTTTATGGTGGTTTCCTGTTTTTTGTTTAGTAATTTGTCTTTGTCTTTAAAATTGGAGATAAGGAGTTTCTCGTTTAGGCAGAGGAGACATGGGGAGTTTAGGGATTTACATGTGCTAGATTTTCTAAGGATTTCCCATTTAATGGGTGGTGTAAGGTTATTTTGGATTAGATGTAGATAGTGTGTAGTTAATGAGGTTTTGTTGGGGTGGTTGGGGTTTGTGAAGGAGCATTTATGCACTCTAAATCTATCCTTAAACGTGGTGCCGGCCAGGCCAATATAGTATTTTTTGTCGTTTGAGTTTTCTGTAGGTGCGATTGTAGCTTTATATACTACTTCTGTTTGTAGGCATTATTGATAAAGTGGGCATTCCGATTTGTTGGTGCAGTGGCACTTTGTCTTGTTGGTGCTGTTTGTATTTTCATCTTTGTTAAGTATTTTTCTGTTGTGTTTCTTGATTATTTGTTCTAAGTTGTCTGTGCAACTGTAGCTGAGTTTAATTGTGTTTTTGTTGAAGATTTTGTGTAGTACGTGGTTGGGCGGGAAGTGGTTGTTTATTAGTTGGAAGAATTTAGTGCCAAGTTTTGTTTTGACCATTGTATTGAAGGGGGGGGTTGAACCAAATTATTTTCCTAGTTCTATTTCTCTTGTTTGGGGCATTGGGTGGATTAGGTTTAATGTAATTAAAGGTGGTGTTAGGGTGGCCACTTTACTGAAGTGCATTTTCGTAGAAGGGTTTGTGTTTGTTAAAAATTTCGAGTTTGGAGGAATTGGTGCTAAGTCTTTTTTCGATAGATGTGGGGATGTGTTTAATGATGTGTTTTGGTGGTTTGATAGTGGGTGTATATAGAGTGGGTAAGTGTTGTCTCTGGTGTAGGGTTCGTATGTGTTATTTTGAGAGGTTGAGAGTTGTATCGAGAAAGTTGACGGTTTTTATGTTGGATTGTATGTCTAGTTTTAGGCCTATTCTGTTCATTTCTTTAGTTAGGGTTTTCTTTATTTTTTCACATTTGGGGTCATTTGAGTTTTCAACTATTATGAGACCATCATCTCTATATAGTCCTATGTTTTTTATTATTTATAGTGTTAGTTAGATTGTATAGAATGAAGAGACCAACAAAGTCAGTTGCTTCTGTTGAGTCTGACGCTCCGATTGAGAGGTCAAATGATCCGGATTGGTTCTTCTTAGTCCATTGGGTGCCTTGGCTAATTAGGACTGCTTTTCTAGACTTTTTTATAATGTCCATTTCAGATGGTTGTAGGTCGGAGAGTAGAAAGGCAAATTCCAAGGCTTCGCCAAACAGTTCTTTTGATATGGAAGGATAGTAGCTTTCAATATCGAACTATATATATATATATATATATATATATATATATATATATATATATATATATATATATATATATATATATAGGCAACATTTTTCTCTTAGGCATATTTAATTAAATAACATAAACGCCTTTTGCCTATTCTATTTTTTATCCTTTCCAACATCTGAATAACGGTCTTCACATCTGGTAGGGACTGGCTGATGTAATCGCCATATTTATCGTAAGTCCGAATACTTTCCAATCCTTTTGGATTCATCATCAGGGATAGATTAATCTAACGCTATTCAGAAGTTGGAAGTAGGAAACGATCAGACAATTAAACATAGAACCAACAGACAAAAATATATCTATTATATATATATATATATATATATATATATATATATATACGTATATATATATATATATATATATATATATATATATATATATATATATATGAAGTACGTCTTACACTATTTTCGTTGAATAGCGGAAGCCAAGAAACCAACTGATTAAAGTTGAAAAGTTATTTTTTCCTTGGAATGGAAACGGATTTGACAATAAAAAATGTCGACAAAAGAAATGAAGATATTTAAAGTTCTCAGAAACATAAGAGCAAAAACGCTTACTTATTTTAGTGTTTATAGACACCCGTCCCAAAGAAAGGCCATTGAACTCAACCTATAGTATAAATAAATATATATATATATATATATATATAAAGTTCACTTTATATATATTCACGTTTTTTTTTTGTCGCACTCACATTGATATTAAAAAAACTACTTTTTACATTTAAAGTTATTAATACGAACTTTTTAATATACTCAGTCATGGATATGCGAGCGACTTCATGAAGGTTAAATAATTATCATTTTTCTTTGAAAAACAAAAATTCATTAGTTAATTATTCATTTATATGGTTTCTTCTTTGATAACTGGTTTCATTTAACTATTATAATCGGTTCTATTTTTGCATATTTTCTCCATTATGCATAATTGCATAGCATTTAGGATGAAAAGGTTCTAGCACGCTCACATGTATTTATATCTCTATCTCTATCTATATCTATATTTATGTTAAAGTGACCTTGTCTCTGTATGGTTGGAACTGTCTCTACCAAACTCCTCGCTGAATCTTGGCTCTACAGGCTCGAAACTTGGTATATAGGTAATTTAAACACGCGAAACAAATTCAAATGAGTTTTTAACCGGTAAAATATCTACTAAGAGATATTAATAAACAGATGATCTTAGCAGGAGTAAGTCGTCTAAACGTGTTATTTCTACACATGTGCAAATATACATGCATAGCTTAAAGTCGTCCAATTTTAATCTTTCTTATCCATCTGTTGATAGATAAAACGGTAATAACCTAGGCTAAAGGCGCTAAATGTTTTGGTTTCGTTTCTAGCTGATTGTACTCAAGTCATGTGTATTGTTTTAACTTTTGAAATCATTATTATATATTGTGTAGAATATAATAACCGATAAAAGAATTGGTTCTATAATAATAAATATGAAATCTGCCTGAATTAAAATATCATATTTAAGCGTATTTTACGACCGGACAACGTAATTTTATTTTAATGGCTGGATATTGACAGCATACATTCGTCTAGATACAGTGTATCACAAAAGTGAGTACACTCCTTCACATTTCTGCAGATAGTTAGGTATATATGTTCAGCGGACAATACTGACAAACTCACACTTTTACACAATAAAAAGCAGTCTCTGTGCAGCTTATATAACAGAGTTAATTTATTTTCCCCTCAAAATAACTAAAAATATAATCATTAAAAGCTAAACCTATGCCAACAAAAGTGATTACATCCCTAATAAACTACACACCAAATGTCTAAATTGAGTACTGCTTGTCATTTTCCCTCCAAAATGTCATGTGGGTCATTAGTGTTTCCAGGCCATTGTGTGAATAGGGGGCAGGTGTGTTCGGTTTTGTAGTGCAGCTGTCACGCTCTCTTATACTGGTCACTGAAAGTTCCAACATGTAACCACATGGCAAAGAACTCTCTGAGGATCTTAAAAGACTATTGTTGCGCCACATGAAAATTACCAAGGCTAAAAGAAGATTGCCAAACCCCGAAACTGAGCTGCAGCACAGTGGCTAAGATCATCCAGCGTTTTAAAAGAGCAGAGTCCACTCAGAACAAGCTTCGGCGTAGAAATGCTGCAAGCATTGCCGTAGAGATTGAAGGGGTGGGAGGTCAGCCTGTTAGTGTTCAGACAATACGCCGCACTCTATACGAAATCGGTGTGCATGGCTGTCCCACCAGAAGAAAGCCTCTTCTAAAAACGATATACAAGAAAGTCTGAAAACAGTTTCCTGAAGATATGTCAACAAAACATATGGATTACTGGAATGGTCTGATGAGAGGGAGATTAATTTGTTTGGTTCCGATAGTTGGCTTCAAGTATGTGTGGTGGAGTTCAGGTGAGGAGTACAAAGATAGTGTGTCATACCTACAGTCAAGCATGGTGGAGGGAATGTCATGGTCTGGGGCTGCATGAGTGCTGCAAGTGTTGGAGAGTTACATTTCATTGAGGGCAACATTAACTTCAATATGTACATCTACTTAAGTAGAGCATGATCCCCTTCCAGAAAACTGGGTGGCAGGGCAGTGTTCCAACACGAAAATAAACCCAAACACCCCCCCCCAAGACGACCACTACTTTACTGAAGAGGCTAACGATAAAAGCGATAGACTGGCCAAGTAGGTCTTGAACCAAATAAAATATTTGGGGAGGATCCCGAAACGCGTTGTCGTTATGGACGAGTGGAATAGCATTCCAGCGGCTACCATAGCTCTGGCAAACTTCATGCTCAGGAGAGTAAAAACAGTTCTGGATAATGATAGTGGCCACACAAAATATTGAGTGAAAAATAAATTAAATATGTTATATAAGCTGCACAAAGATGACCTTTCATTGTGCCAAAGTGTCATTTTGTCAGTGTCGTTTCATGAATAGATATACTTAAATATTTGCAAAAATGTGAGGAGTGTAGTCACTTTTATGATACAATAAATATATATATATATATATATATATAAATATATATATATATACCAGCAAAAGTACCCGTCGTTGATTGGGTGCAAAAACAGCCTACAGAAAATCGACTCTGATTTATGAAAGTATGATAGGTTATGAAAAGGAAGGGTTATAAAGAGATAGCTTCGAATTTGGGGGTATCAAAACCAAAGCAAAATATGATGAAAGTAAAAATAAAATAGATAAACCACATAATTTATTATACCATACCTGTTCACACTGAAACACTTATCACAATATTGTGTGGATCTATATTAAAAAACTTTCTTAAAATTTGTGACATATTTCCATTCTATGGAGGTCAGGTGCGAACGAACACCCCATAATTTTATTATACCATATTTCTTCGAAATGAAACATAATTATCAAAGTATACTACGCAGATAGATATGAAAAGTCTTTATTAAAGTTTGTGTCTATTTCCATTCTATGGCAACCAGGCGCGAACGCAAACCCCACAATTTTATTATACCATCCCTATTTAAGTTAAAACATACTTATCAAAGTATTATTATGTACATCTATATCAAAAACACTTGTAAACGTTTTTTTTTAATTTTTTATTTCCATACTTTGTGGACTAGGCGCGAACTCAGACCCCACAATTTTAATGAACCACTGTTCTGCCAGATCAAACATACCCATTCCTGTGTATCGATACATCTTCTATCATTATATGTAATCAGTTTTTTAAAATAGTCAACCATATAGGAACCTATTCGTGACCAGACACACACACACACACACACATTCAGCTTTATATTATATATATATGTATGTGTGTGTGTGCGTGTGTGTGTGTGTAGATAGATAGATAGATAGATAGATAGATAGATAATTTTCAGAATGTTAGAGAATATATAATTATTTACACAGCCAGACAACGTCGCAGCTCACATGAGTCAAGAAAGCCAACAAACCGGAAGTCCAAGACTCGAGTTTTGCTCTCATTTGAGCTCATCAGTTAGACACATCCGAACTCGGGATTTGAAACTCGAGCCTCTTGCATGTTAGGCGATCACTCTATCAACTGAGCAAACACTGTGATAACAATATATATATATAACAATATACATATATATATATATATATATATATATATATATATATATATATATATATATATATATATATATATATATATATATATATATATATTGTTATCACATATACGTGTTTCGTCGTCTCTATTCTCTATGAACCATCACTATGGCTATACTAAAGGAGATTCGAAACTGGGACGTAAGTAACTGGAATCCAGCGCTCTACCCCTGACTTGTGAACCTGCTAATAACAGTGGGAGATATTGTATCGCATCGAGCCATTTTTGTGAGCACTGACCAATATCCAATGAGCTTCATGAACTCAAAACTTATGACGGCACATCAATTTCAAGAAACAAAAGCCAGTGAAATAACCTCCACAAGAAAACTGGCCAAACATTTTAAACGTGGCCGTTTCATAAATGATACAGAAACGCCAGATAAACATTCCACAGATATAGATCAAAAGAGCCGCCAGAAATTCACCGAGACCCTCTATAGTAAAAAAAAAAACTAGAATTATGGACCAACCAGCTCCAAAGCACTTGTCGTGCCGTTTCAACAACTTCTGGGAGGCCCCATGGAGATCCTTTTGTCTGGGACTGTCAATGATTCTCGTCACAGCCTTTTTCATCCCCTCAATTGTCTCATATCGGCAGCCTCTAAAGTTTTCCTTAAGCTTAGGGAATAACTAAAAATCACAAGGATAAAGGTCTGAGCTATAAGGAGAGTGAGGAACTGTCTTGAGTCCCATCTTGGTAAAAAAAAAAGGGTCTGTGACAAGGATGGAGTTGTGGAATGATGCGTTGTCCTGGTGAAAATGCCACTGACCCGATTTGAAAAGTGATTGTCTCTTTCGGCGGAATCTCTTTCTGAACTCCCTTAAAACCTCAACATAGTATTCCTTGTTGACTGTCTGTCCAGTGCGAATCCAGTGCATGTAGATCATGTCCGTTATGTCAAAAAAGTGATCATTATAAGTTTCTGGATGGATTTGCTCTATCTGGTCTTTATTTGGCCAACCAACTTTTGTGTTCTGACTTCCTTACTCCTCCTACATCTCTACTCATCCCTCACTCCTTGCTTTTCTTGAATCTCTTATGCCACTCAAGAACTGCTACTCGATTCATGCAAGATGGTTCAAAAACAGTCTGAATAGCACTTTTTCAAGTTTTAAACAGAATTTTATTGCATATCACTCTTCTAAAGTGTCCTCACGTCCAGATTGCATTTTTGAAATTCACCAGTTGTGACAATAAGGCTTTAGTAGGGTGTATTCTAATTCCTTCTGTAGCTGTTCATTTGAACCTGAAATCATAAAAATTGGTCATTCATCTCATAAGATAAGTTTGAAAAGTCTGAAAACTTATTGAAGGTACTTCGTACATTTAGTTTGTGTATGTATGTATGTATGTATGTATGTATGTATGTATGTGTGTATGTATGTATATGTGTGTATATTTGTGTGTGAAAAGCATGTGTATGTTTGTAGTGTTTAATAAATTGTTGTTCTTAATATTTGCATTTGCATATACATGTTTTGGACGCTAGGAGGCGCTAGGTGGTGATACGAGTATTGGCTTGGAGATAGGGAAGCGGACAGCAAGATATTGTTTGAGAACCATTGATTTAGTGGTATAATAAATCACTTATCTGCATTGTACTTGCATTCATTAAACATTTGATTCTATTTATTCAAGTTGGCATATACGATTCCGAGGTGAACACCTTATGCAAATATTATAAAAAAAATAATTTAAAGAGGAGAAAGGGGGATTTACGATTTAGAAATTCTTTACCCGTACATATGATTACCTTCGCCAAGGAGGTTGTGTTTTCCAGTTTGGAATCATGCTTGTCTGTCTACGGCCTTCTTGATCAACTATCACTAAACAGGGTAAGAATATGACACGGTCAAGGTTTGTTCAGATATTTAGGTCAAATGTTAGGAAAAGGTGAAAGTTACATTTATTGGTGATAACTTTGTTTCCGTTCAGCGTCGGTTCATCAATCTCGATCAAGGTAAAAATTTGGACATAATTTCAACTTCCGACTTTTTTTAATTTGATATATGGACCTGATGCTTATTGATAACAGTAATTGCCATGAAATATTTCAGTCCGATCAGATAAATATGTTTTTAATTATTAACGTTTCTATGTCATGCCTTTGGAATACTTCATAGACATGAAGTACGGCCTATATATATATATATATATATATATATATATATATATATATATATATATATATGTGTGTGTGTGTGTGTGTGTGTGTGTGTGTGTGTGTGTGTGTGTGCATACATATATATATACATAGGCATCACCACTTATCAAGGCCCAGAAACCACTCAAGGATAAGGGTTAAGAGTTTACAGTAGTCAATTGGACAATAAAGTAATCGTTAGTAATGGAAATTCGGTAAGTTTGTTAACAAGTGGAACGGCTCATCAAGAACTTGTTTACGTTGGACTTGAAGACAACCATACTGTAGTCAGCTGGAAAGCAGGACAACGGAAGACAATTCCATGGGAGTGCAGTTCAAAGAAAGAAGCTTTGTTCATGGAATCTACGTTTAGGTTTAAGCACAGATAAGGAGTGGGGGGAGATTATTGATAGTGTTTTCAGCTAGACCAGTGTTTCTTGTGAAAGTTTGGCGAGGGGGGGAACCATAGATTGAAGCTCAGTCAAACACCTTCCATGAAAATAACGATAAAACGGAGACTAACTCGCAACATCTCTTCTGTGAGATAGAGGTTGCATCGAAGAGAAAAGCAACTCTTGCCCAGATGTGGCAACAGTATTCCATCCTAGGACGTACCTGGCTCTTATATAGATAGAGAATTGCATCAGCAGTGAGATATCTACTGGATCGATAGAAGGAGCGGGACATTTTTCCAGTGACCTTGGCAACAGATTTGATGTACGTGTTCCATTTAAGATCAGGAGTAAAGGTCAAACCCAGAAGCTTGTCAAAACTTGAGGCCTCTCCAAGACAAGAGCCATTCATTTTAATTGATACCAGATATAGATAGATAGATATACATATATATATATACATATATATATGTACATATATATATATGTATATATATACACACGTATATATATATACATATTAGTCCTCGCGCGAAAGAGCAAGACACAAAATGTTTTAAATAATAATAATAATAATAATAATAATAATAATAATAATAATAATAATAATAATAATAATAATAGAATAACGATAACAAAGACTTTCGCTGGCGAGGACTACTATTGACCGTAACCAGTTATACAGTCCTTTTGAAATTTTCATCTCTATTTTTCTCGTTATGTACTGAATATTTGTTAATGAAACCTATATGAACTATGTTCCTTATTAAATTTTAAAGATTTTCTATTCTGAAAGAAGTTTTTAAAAATTTAATCTAAAAAAGTTATTTTAAAGTTTTTGTTAAAAAAAATTCAGATTTTCTCACTATTCAGACCTGTATTACAAAGAGGGGGTTGGTGTTAGGAGAAATACAAACTGAAACAGAATATTCAGACCTGTAATAATACAAAGAGGGGGTTGCAAAAATGAGTTGTGGTGTGAAGAGAAATACAAACTGAAACAGAGAGAATATTCAGATCTGTAATAATACAAAGAGGGGGCTGCAAAAATGAGTTGTGGTGTGAGGAGATATACAAACTGAAATAGAGAGAAGGAGAGTTTTAAAATATAATCTTAAAAAGATAAGATACAAGTTAGAAAAGCATTTCATCCAAGGCAAGAAAATTGTTAAACAAAATGTTTTTACAATATGCTTTAAACATAAAGGTACAAGATTCTATTTGAAATTTATTTATCTTCAAAGTGCACCTTTATAAATTTTACAAAGTAAGGTATAAAAATTTAATTTAAATTGAATAAAAAAATTACCTTGGATTAATTTTATGTAATGTACATTTTGTTTCACTTTAAAAACATTATCTTTCATCTAGCAATTAATGATATAGATATAAAATTTTCAATTATTTTTTTAAAGGTGCAAAAGAATGCACATTACATAAAATGACTCCAAGGTAATTTCTTTATTCAATTTAAATTAAATTTTTATACCTTACTTTGTAAAATTTATAAAAGTGCACTTTGAAGATAAATAAATTTCAAATTGAATCTTTGACCTTTATTTTTAAAGCCTATAGTAAAAACATTTTGTTTAACAATTTTCATGCGTTGGATGAAATGCTTTCTAACTTGTATATATATATATATATATATATATATATATATATATATATATATATATATATATATATATATATATATATATATACAGGCGGCAATAAGACAGTCTGCACTTGTAATTTTTTCGAACACTGCAAATTAAAGCTAAATTTAATGAAACGGTTTAAACAAACTATACCTCATTTGATTGGCTTTTTATTCTTCTATAATTTTACCTGTTCATATCTGACGTTTAATTTAAATATTCTAGTGTTCACGTCAATTTAAAAAAAAATAACTTCAAATTTGGGAGGCAAAAAAAAAGTCCGCAGCAACAAATTCGCTTAAAACCAGCTTAAATTATCGTCCCTATACTAGTTATATATATATATATGTGTGTGTGTGTGTGTGTGTGTGTGTGTGTGTGTCTGTGTGTGTGTGTGTGTGTGTGTGTGTGAGAGAGAGAGGGTATAAAGAGAAAGAGAGAGAGACAAATAAAAAGGAACAAACTGAGGTCTGTGTTCATCAACGTTTCGTCTGTATTTCGAGACTTCCTCTGGATGAATGAAATAAGAAACAAAAACACCAATACAAATATTTGAAAATATTCTTGTGAAAAGTGTGACGCTGTTCCATTTAAGCAATGGGAGAAGACGTTGAAAATTCAAGAAAGGGGAGAGGTTGCATTGTTAACGAGGGGGAATTTTTTTAATAACGTCATATAGCCGTTAATATATTTTAAAAGATATGATGCGGTTAATACTCTTTATGGAAAAAATATGTCCGTTAAAATTCAAATATAGGTGTGTAACTGAAATGACATGAGTGTGTTTTTGTCATGTAATTTATTGATTGAGATTATATGTATTAATTATTAGAGGAGGTGTTTCTATGGCGTGAGAGGTTTAACCTGTGTCTACAATTAAATTATGTTCTTTTAATACAAGTTTACGAATTAATGGCGCTACATTATAGAAACTTCCACGTTGTTTAATTGTGTTTGAATTTGCGGTAAGCACTGATTTAAGAAGTCTCCGGCGCGGTTTATTTTAAATAACTTTAACTATTTTTGCTTGTTTGAAGTTAAAGATATGATTATGCTACAATGAATGAGAGAATAATGCACTTAGAGAATTGCTATTTCGAATATCTTTTTTTGTGTTCATTGAGCCTTTTTTCTAATTTACGCTGGGTTTCAGCAACTTATCTATAACATCAATTTTGACAAAGGACAGTGTATATACCTGCATTGGAAACTGGTTTGTTTTGGGGGATGTTTTGCTGTTTTTTAATATTTTTCTTATAGTTTGTGGTGTGGTTTGTATGATTGGAATTCCTGGCTTTCTGTAGTAGAATTAAAAAAAACTAATAAAGTCTCCCTTCGAGAAATCCCGCTGCCTCGGATTGCCCGCTAATTCTCTTATTTCGGAATTAGATCATTATAAACGAACACTTCAGAAAATGTACAATATTGCGTCGCTCTCTATAGGAGACAACAGTACCAAAATAAAACAATTATAAGTATAATAATCGCTCAAAGACAGAAAACTTAATACTGGTAACCTTAAAATTATCCTAATGTTTCATAAATACTGGCAACTTCTTTTAAACAATTCAGCATGTTAGCAAAGGTCCGTAAGTAATATATATATATATATATATATATATATATATATATATATATATATATATATATATAATTTTAAATAAATAAGAATGTAAATATAAAAACTACTAATTATAGTGGGGGTGATAAGTAGTTAAATGGATTAATCCAAAGCTTATAAATACAAGACTGAAAAATTAAATGTATCTATTTTAAATGTGGAAATTGATGAATCGCACAGGTAAGAAATTCATTTTTATACTATGAAAAGGTTAGTAATTGCAATTAAGAATAGGAAATTGGATAAAAAAAAATTTTGTAACATGTCTTCTTCCTAAGATTAAGGGTGGTGGTGTTTGATCAACACTGCTGGGGAGCCATGAAGTAATATACTGTTTTGTTTTTAAATCCCCGAAACAGTGTTTCATGGTAAACAACTGATGATCCCTTAAAAAATAAAAAATAAAAAAAATTGGTATTATAGTAAATTCGAGAGTTGATGCAGTGATTGCAGGTGATTAAATGACTTACTGACTAAGTGTTTTTTTTTGTTTTTTTTAACGAATGATAAAAAGTAATTTTTTGTGTAGTTTCAAATGTTAAAAAAAACTTCAAAGACTATATATATATATATATATATATATATATATATATATATATATATATATATATATATAACGTCTTTCAACACTCAATAATCGCACAAACACGTATCATCTAAATCCTTCTTTTTTTTTCTTTTTGGCCGTCGATGTCAATATGTAAGCAATGTACAGAGATGGTGGTTTTCAAGTATTGCTCACTTACACCTAACAAATTATTAACGGATGCTGTAAAGCTTAAATTTAACTAGAATATACTTTTTGAAGATTATCGTGGTAAAATACTTGCATGGTGGATTCTGATAATATATTCTAATATTATAAAAACACTTCTCTATATGGGGCAAAAGTGCTTAAAAGTACAGACATAATAATCGCTCAAAAATAGAAAATTAAATACTGATAACCTTAAAATTATCCTAATTTTTCATAAATACTGGCAACTTCTTTTTAACAAATTCAGTATCTTAACATACGTGCATAAGTAATATATATATATATATATATATATATATATATATATATATATATATATATATATATAAATATATATATGTATATATACTCCTATGAATTCGTTTTTTTTTTTGTGTGTATTGATATTCATATTAAACCCCTCTTTTCTATTAATATTTATTTGCTTTCCTACCAAAGAAAAATGTGACACGAGGTCGTTTTTAATGTGGGGGAAAACCAGCTCCCCGAAAAAAAGGGAAAAGGGGCACTCTGGTTGGGTCCAAAAATAGTAATTGTTCCAGTATAGCGGGTTTCCCCTCCATTGACTGGGACAAATTACCTTAAGTGCAGCATCTGCAGAACAGATACTACACTTTAATCTCGGCCCGAAGGCCAAGAATAACAGGGTATTTATTTGCTCTCCCACCGAGCAAATTAGGCACAAGGCCGATTTTTTATGTGAAGAGTGAAGGGGAAATGGGGACCAATTCCCGGGGAGTAGGGGAGCTGGATAGTGACAATTGGTATGAAGGGTTGCCCCTACATTGACCAAGGTCTTATATGTGGGGTTGCCCCAACATATGGTCTTTGCTTGCAGTATCTGCCGGAATTGATACTACACTTTGATCCCGGCCCGAAGGCCAAGAACAACAGAAAAAAGCAATCCTCTTTTCTATTTATTTAAAAAGAAAATACTATTTTCTTATATATGGGTTGTGGAACTGCATTCACTAGCAAAAGATCTAGTTAATTTGCATATTCTTTAAAACATTCATTTTAATTAATTCCCTATTAGTTCTTTTGGTTTTCTAATGGGATAACCACCTTGAGTTAACTATTATATGTAATTATATTCATGCAGATATTCTACATGATTTATACTTGCATAACATTTGCGTAAAAAGTTTATAGTAAACACGAAATTGTTTCCATATATATTTATGCATGTGATACTATAAAGTGGCCCTGGGGTGGATTCGAGCCACTAATTGCTAAGAGGGGGGAATAGACAAAGGAAAAGGAAATAGCTTAGAATAAACAAAGAAATCGGAAATATCCTACAATAGACAAAGAGATAGGAAATAGCTTAGAATAAACAAAGAAATCGGAAATATCCTACAATTAACAATAGAGAGGAAATAGCTTAGAATAAACAAAGAAATCGGAAATATCCTACAATTAACAATAGAGAGGAAATAGCTTAGAATAAACAAAGAAATCGGAAATATCCTACAATCAACCATAACAATAGAAACCTACTTATAAAACAGGGAAGGGCAGCTTCCGATAGCCAGGGTGGGGTGGGAGACCTGTGATACCAACGTAGAGGGGACAGTCAGTTGACATCTAGATGCGCTAGGCAGCGGATGGAAGTTGGACTGTCAGTTGACATCTAGATGCGCTAGGCAGCGGATGGAAGTTGGACAGTGACAATTGGCATCTAGATGCGCTAGGCGACGGATGGAAGTTGATAACGACTACAGTGTGACATTTAGAGTTGATTGTGAAACAGAGAAAGACAAATGTAACATCGATAGAACAGGGGAAGACACACACACTCACAAGTCCAACAGTCAATTTATATGTAAACATTGGCGTTTGTGTTTTTCCTTTGTTTGTTTATATTTCTATTTTATGAACCGCGTGTGTTCTCATCGACAGTCGCCAACGGGAAAAGGACGATCTGGCCATAAGAAGAACAGTCGAACGAAAAATCCACGGTACACGACGTTGGGAGTCGGCGATCTGACGAGGGAGCCACACGTAAGGTTACATGCATACGCATATATTTTTGTTTAACAAATTTTGCCTACCAAACTCCTCCAAGAGTTTTTGGTCTACAGACATGAAACTTCATATATAAGGTATTTGAATTCATGCAAAACTTTATATTTGGGTTTGAGCCCAGAAAAATCGGTGCAAAAGTGTAAAATTTAAAAAAATGAAATTTGCCTGGTGAAGGTCGAACGCCTTCATTACGAATGCATAACGTAGTAGCTGTTGGTTCATGTTTTAATTTTTAGCGTTGTAGTAAACATGTTTTCATAGCCCAATCATTAACGCCAGAGGCAAAATAAGTCGTGAGCTGAACGTTTTGGTTTCGATTCTCGGTGATGGCGCATGAGTCTTGTTTTTTTATATATACTTTTTAAATTATTACTATATATTGCATCCAATCTATCTATCTATATATGTATAAAAGTGAAAATGTCTGTTTTTTCTCTATGGTAGTTAAGGAAGACTATTATACAGAAAGGCATTACTTTACATATTCACACTTTTTAATATATATACATATGCACATAAGCTTATGAACAGTACATAGGGAACTACTAGTATATGTATAATATATATATATATATATATATATATATATATATATATATATGACGTCTTTTTACTATCGATAATCACAGAAACATAAAAAATTATATCAACTTCTAAACATGATGGAATTCTGCTAAAAAATAAACTAAACATTAAATACTAGTGAGCTCTAACTAAAAGGTTTGAGAATTATTGATATTTTAACACGCATTACTTACTCTTTCCTTGCGCAGACGGAACTACCATAATATGTAAACAAACGAACGGACCACTCTCAAAATGTAAATATGCACAAAATAGCGGCGTTCCATTGCTCCTCCCCAAATAAAAAGGCATTGAAAAAATAACTTTTACGGGTATCAATATTTAATTTTCTATTTTCGAACGATTATCTAACCTTTAATGATACTATATTTGTTTTATTTTATAAGGGGCATTTTCTATTCCTGTTGATGATTTGATTTAATTTTATATTTTTGATCGATCACCCAGGATTTATTGTGTCGACACTTTCTTTTTAGAACTGAATAAACGCTTACAAATAAGTTCAAACGGTATCACTGTAAGAATACTGAACATAGTTAAATCCTTCTTACATAAGAGAAAAATCCAGGTTGTCCTCGATGGTCGTACATCTAAACAATATGATATAAATGCGGGAGTGCCTCAGGGGTCTATCATTAGACCTCTATTATTCCTAATATTCATAAATGACCTCCCTGACAAAATTGTCTCTGAGATGGGTATATATGCTGATGATACCATACTCTATAACAGGCACGACAGGAAAACAAATGAACACATATCTAAGGAAATGGCAGAAACACTAGTGGATGACTTCCAATCTGTAGTGGAATGGGGACAAAAATGGATGGTCACATTCAATGCTGCCAAGACTAAACTTGTTTCCTTCAATAGCTACAAGAAACCTTCTCTACCACCAATAGCAATGGCCAAAGACTCCTTATCTGAAAACACATCTTTTAAACTCCTCGGCCTAACGTTCACAGGAAACATGAGATGGGACAATTATATTGAGAGCATAACAAGGACTGCTGCGAAGAAGGTAGGCTTTCTCTACCGTGCTAGAAAGCTACTAACGCCCGAAAGTATCCTGTACCTCTATAAGGCCATCATTCGCCCATGTATGGAGTATTGTTGTCATATTTGGGCCGGTGCATCTGCTACTAGTCTCTCACTCCTAGACAAGGTTCAAAAGAGAGTCGCCAACCTAATAGGCCCTGAACTGTCATCCAAGCTTCAGCCTCTGTCCCATCGACGAAATGTAGCATTCCTCTGCCTGTTCTACAGGTACTTTAACGGTGAATGTGTCGATGAGCTGCAAGCACTTGTACCCCCTCTACGTAAATACCCCGACAAACCCGACAAGCAGTAGAATCTCACCCCTTCACAGTAGAGATCCCTAGATGTAAGAGAGCCTTCTACTCCAGTAGTTTCTTCCCCCAGAACCGCTAGATTTTGGAATTCCCTTCCAGATTCCTGCTTCCCCAACTGTACTGACATGCAGAGGTTCAAGTGTAACGTGAACCGACATCTTGCTGCCCAACTCCCCACCTAGTACCCCTGTAGCCTGTGTCCCTAATAGTAGCCCCTTACATCAAAGTGGCAATGTGCCTTGTTTGGGGTGAAAATGTAATTAAAAAATAAATAAAATAAAAAAAAACACCAAAGAATTATGTAGGTAGTTTTTAAATGAAATTTTATTGGCTGCGAAAACACTTATTTGTTATATATTTGTTAGTTTTTTTACCACTTTTACTTTCTGTGGAGTATTTTATTTAATTTTCTTTTATATATATATATATATATATATATATATATATATATATATATATATATATATATATATACGCTGTTCTGTTCATTTGGAATTTTCGTTTGATTCTATGTATATTTAGTTTTAAAGTAATGCGTGAAGTTCGTCATCATTGTCTGCCTTCGGGACGTGAGTTTTTGTGTACAAACATTTTATTTTAAAAAAATAAAACAAATAAAAAAAACTCCAGCCGTTTCAAACGCTATTCTGTTCATTTGGATTTTTCGTCTGATTCTATGTATATTTGGTTGTTAAGTAATGCGTGAAGTTCGTCATCATTGCCTGCCCTCGGGACGTGAGTTTTGTGTACAAACATTTTATTTAAGAGGGGAAAAAACAAAAAGACAAGGAAGAAGGGAAAGGAAAGAAAAAACCTCCAGCCGTTTCAAACGCTGATCTGTTCATTTGGATGTTTCGTCTGATTCTATATATATACTTTTTTTTTCTCAAACTTATTGAATTGTACCCATCACCTTCGTCCTGATCATTGAGGATATATGACTTTTTGAACGCTCCTTCATGTGTATTTTACATGTATGTGTATCTGTACGTGTGTGTATGCATATGTAAGTACATGCTTATATGTGTGCCTCTATGTGTATGTTTGCATATGTGTGTACATGCATATGTATGTTTGCGTGCATTTTGTGTGTATGCATGTATGTGTGCATGAATGTGTTTATTTCCATGTATATGTGGGGTGGAGAAGGCTCCCGTAAGCCGTGGTGAAGGCACCCCCTCTAGGAGAAGCAAATCTCTGATTTAAAAAACCATAAAGCGGGAGATTAGTATCCGCATTAAGCTGGTCTGCAGTTTAACTTGTTACTAGCTATCTTGCTCTTGCTTGTTGCTGGATCTCAACATTTTGAACCGCGAGAGAGATTTAGCTGCCGTACAAAGTTAAATTTCTGTAACATCATCTTTGTATAGATACTCCTTCAGGCATTTGTCTATAAAAATAGTCCTATAGCAATGGAAAAGTTGTGACGCGTGTATGCTTGAAATGCTGGAAGCATGTAATAATTGATCTGTCATGATTATATGTATCCGTGTGTGTATGTACGTATATGTGTACGTGTGTTTATGTACATGTATATGTATATGTATATATATATCTATGTGTATATGTATGTATATATGTATATATGTTTATGTGTGCTCGTATGTATATATGTATATATATATATGTCTGTGTATATGTATGTATATGTATGTGCATATATGCATATTTGTATGTTTGTGTATAAATGCATAGATATGTATGCATATATATATGTAGTTAAATGTATATGTGCATATATGTGTGCGTATTTATATGTGTATATGTATATGTGTGTTTGTATGTGTATATGTGTGTATATATGCGTATGTATTTATGTATATATGCATGTGTGTATGTATATGTATTATGTATTATGTATTGTGTATGTATGTATATATGTACATATGTGTGTATGTTTATGGATATATATGTGTGTGTGTATGCGTGTACGTATATATATGTATGTATGTATAGCAATGACCGTCTTCAGTGTCATGTCTGCTTGAGTGTGTGAATTCATCGGTACCACTAAAAAAAAAAAAGTCATGTTAGGGCTCATGGTCTGAGGGAGTGGCACTCGTATGACAAGACGTTGCAATCATATATATAAAAGTTAAAAAACCGCAAGAATTTTCTTGTCACTCTGATATATATATATATATATATATATATATATATATATATATATATATATATATATATATCAGAATGTCAAGAAAATTCTTGCGGTTTTTAGTGACAAGAAAATTTTTGCGGTTTTTAACTTTTAAATTCAGATGAACATATCTTGGCTCAAACAAAAATTTATTGATCACCATCAGAATCAATACACTTTTGCCAACGCAAAACAAGTGTATTTATGCCAGTAACATAAAATCTCTTGCGTTCTGGTGGTGATGAAGTCGCCGAAGGTGTTTTTGATATCACACAGAAAGTTGTCGAGATGATAGATGGTAGGTGAGAGGTCTGGAGAGTATGGCGGATGAGGCAAGCTCATAGCCCAATTCGTTCAACTTCTCCAGGGTCGGTTTAGCAACGTGCGGTCAGGCATGGTCGTGGAAGAGAAATAAGTCTTTTCTGTTGACTAATGTTGGGTATTGTTGTCGAAGTTTCTGATTCATTTCATCTATTTGTTAACAGTACTTCTCCGCAGTAATGGCTTCGCCTGCATTCAAAAAGCTGTAATGGATGAGACCGGTGGCAGACCACCAAACAGTCAGCATAACCTTCTTTTGGTGAAACTCTGGCTTCGGAGAGTATTGTGGAGTCCGCCCCTGTAATATCAATGAACCTACTGGTGATTTTATGTGCCGGAACTTTCTGCTTGTGCAATATTTTTAATAAAAATTCTCAAATGCACTTGTGATGTTAGGCTGTATAAGGTGTTAACTTTGGTTCCTTCTTTCATGGAATTTTATTTTTCGATTATCGATACTTATCTGGGGTCTTCCAATACAAAACCTATCTAAGAACATTGTCAGATGCGTAAAGTATACATTTGAGCGAAGGTTATAAAAATAGGCCCAGCCGTTTCGGAGTCCATGGGAAACGAACAAACACGTGCGCGCGCGGACAAAGTTCGTTTATATAACAGTAGATAGATATATAAATAGATAAAAAAGGGTAGATATTCGTGGTGTTTACTTACATTCGTTCGTGGTCTAAATTTATGCGTCTATCTTTTGATGCAGAGTCATTTCATAAGTAGTACAGATTATACATGAGATTCTGACTGGCACTACGTCTCTCGGTCGGAGTGAACGTGATAGCTATGGTACTAAAATAGTGACACTGCACTCCTCAAAGCTTCCAAATTCTTGCTTCACCACTGAATAAAGGCACGTTGGATCTTATTAGAACGAATGGTTTGGTTAGTTGCTTTTTAACAGCACATCGATTCTAATAAGTTGTTTAATATCGTGAAAGGTATTTATCGTAGGATCTTGGAGGTGACGGTGTTTCCGTGGTTAACGATTTGTACTGCCGACCTGAGTGTCGCAAGTTCGAATCTAGTTCGTTCCAAAAAAATTACTTTCACTCGGGATGTTAGCAACCTTCGTGTCGTCCTTCCCGTAAGTACCTGATGTCTTTCTAGAAATAATTATGACTAGAAGAATATCAGGGAAACCAATGCCAAGAATAGAATCTTCAGATTCATATGATGATGATGATGATGATGATGATGATGATGATGATGATGATGATGATGATGATGATGATGATGGTAGAATTTTTAGCAGGTCGTGTTCAATGAATGTTTCAGAATATTTTCGGTGTTAAAGAATACACAAAGGGGTAGATATGCCGGAAGACATACAAATTAAGTTATATCGATGTCACAGTCGACCAATCATCTTAAATCTTATATTTGACAAGTTAAAAACAAAAAGCTGAAAAATGCGAGTTGTTACACGTTGGTACATCCATATATAGAATAGATTTTTTGTTTACATATGCACTTATCGTCACCTTTTTTGTTGACCGTCGCAAGTTAAATATGTGATACTTGTCGCATCGGTGTGTACAATCACGTTTGTTTTCATATGACTCGTTATCCACCTATTTCTCCCCTCACTTTATCTCTCTCTCTCTCTCTCATTCCCCCTCTCTCTCTCTCCCTCTCTACCTCTCATTCCCCCTCTCTCTCTCCCTCTCTCTCTATCTTTATTTTTATCGATCTCACTCTCTTATATATATATATATATATATATATATATATATATATATATATATATATATATATATATATATATATAGTTTTTTTTGGGGGGGTGACAAAATTTTTTTCTAATATTTTTTTTTGTTTGTTTCATAATTTAAAAAAAAGTTTAATAAACTTTTAAAAGATATCACTAGTACTTTTGATTCGTTCACGAATCGTCCTCAGGCGATATTGAACACGGCGAATGAAAAGCTGGAAAAGAAAGATGGTACTTCTGCAGTTTACAGACCGCGCTGAAATAATAACGTTATTATTTAGAAACTCATTCTTAACATGGAAAGAGGTCTTTGTGCAATATTTTGTACCTTTACCTAACACAATTTAATAAACAAAAGATTGGATTTAACTTGAAAGTCCTATCTAAAAAAAAAAAAAAAAATAGCGCGGTTGTAAATTGCTGAAGTACCAGAAATACATACATATATATCTAGATATCTATAAAAGTGAAAATGTGTGCCTGTCTGTGTGTGTACACTTCCCTACCAAATTACTCTGTCAATTTTCGGTCTACAAACTCGAGATTTGATATAACGGGTATTGAGATTTGGAAAAATATTTTTAATCAGTTTTCAACCAGAAATTTGGCTGTTAAGGGGTCAAAGTTCAACGATTTGATCTTTGAGAACTCTACCAAATTCCTCCGACAATTTGGGGTCTAAACCCTTGAGATTTAAGATATAGGTTACTTGAACATGGATCTAACTTTACAATTTGATTTGAGCCCAAAACAATAAATGTTAAGGGGTCATAATTGGGGTCAAAGTTTAAAAAGAAATTGACCCCTGCGGTATCTCCCAAATTACTCAGCCAATTTTTGGTCTAAACATTTGAAGTTTTACATAAAGTGCATTCAGGCATGGAACAAGCTTTGAAATCGTGTTTTTTTTGGGGGGGTCGGAAAATTTGGCTTCCAATGGGTCAAAGTTCAACAGATTTGACCTTTGCGGTCTCTAGCAAACTATTAAGCCAACTTAGGGCCTAAATATTTGAAATTTTACATAAAGGGTATTCAAACATGCAGCAAGTTTTTTAATCAGTTTCAAGGTGAAAAATTGGCTGGCAAGAGGTCAAAGTTTGTAAAGTTGACCTCTGCAGACTCTACCAAACTCCTCCGCCAATTTTGGGTCTAAACACTTGAAATTTTAGATGTAGGTTACTTGGACATGGGTCAAACATTTTAATTTAAGTTGAGCCCAAAACAATAAATGTTAAGGGATCAAATTTGAGATCAAAGTAAAAAAAATGACGTCTGCGGTCTCTACCAACTTTTCTCTATGAAAGTTAAGGAAGCCTATTATATAGAAAGGCATTATCGTACATATTCACACTTGTTAATATATACATATGCACATAAAGTTATGAACAGTACATAAAGCCCGAGCAAAGCCGGGCGGACCTGCTAGTATATATGTGTGTGTGTGTGTGTGTGTGTGTGTGTGTGTGTGTGTGTGTGTGTGTGTGTGTGTGTGTGTGTGTGTTATTGAAGACTTTTTGTGTGAGTGTCATATTATATAGGTATGACTAGCACGGATATCAAGACACAGTGCCACTTGAATGTAAGGGGCTGCTATTTGGGGAAAACAAATTGCAGAAATACTATGCTGGGATTAGAGCAGCAAGATGTCTGCTTACATCACACTTAAGCTTCTGCATGTCAGTACAGTCAGGGAAGCAGGGAGCCGGGAGGAAATTTCAAAGACTAGCAGTTCGAGGGAAAAAAGTATTAGAGTCCAGCATCTAGGGATCTCTACAGTGTAAGAGTTTGAACCTATTAGGTTGGCGACTCTTTCTTGAACCCTGTCAAAAGGGGGAGAGACTAATAGCAGATGCACATGCTAAAATATAGCAACAATACTCCATGCATTGGCGAATGGTGGCCTTGTAGAGTTACAGGATACCCTCAGATAGGTAGAGAGAGCCCGCTTGGCAATGCCCTCGATGTATTTGTTCCAATTCATGTTCCCTGTGAACGTTGAGTCGAGGAGTTTGAACAAAGAGCTTTCAGATAGTGGGTCATTAACCATGGCTATCAGTGGTTGAGACGGTTTCTTGCAATTATTAAAGGAAAGAAGCTTAGTTTTGGCAGCATTGAATCTTACCATCAATTCATGTCTCCATTCCACTACAAGCTGGAAGTCTTTCTCTAAGGCTTCACCCGCATTTATATCATGTTGCTTTGACATACAATCTGGATCTTTTTCTTATTTAAGAAAAATTTGATTATATTAAGTATTCGCCCAGTAATACCATAGGATTTAATTTTCACGAGAAAACTATCGTGCTATACCCTGTCAAAGACCTTAGATATATTTAGGACTACTGCCGTAGTTTTCACTACCTTATCCAGTGCATAGTATATACGTTCAGAGGTCATAGTTAGGAACTAACGCCCCTGCATTGGTAGTTAGTATTAATTGAGTTAGTACTAAAGATAACTAGTATCTGCTATAAAGCTACACTCCTCAACAAAATAAACTTAAGATAAAATTGAAAAATGTGATTCGTCATTCGTTATAAGTGGAAAAGAGGGGGTGGGGGTAAATATGAGGGCGGGGTGTTAATTTAAGGTTAGTATCTAGTATTTATGGATTAGATTTAAATGAGGAAATAATGTGGCTTAGCTAAATTGGCAAGCAATTCGAGTACTTGGACCATTAAAGTTTATTTTTTAAACTATTCCGTATTTCACATGTTAATATTTACATGTTTGTGTAAAATTCGTTTGTATAATAAATGCAGTAGAATAAGATGTACGAGTGGTGCCCGGAAAACTCGTCCTGGGAAAACTCGTCTCCGGAAAACCGTACCCGGAAAACTCGTACCTGGAAAACTCGTACCCGGAAAAATCCCCCCTTTTGGCAAGGTAGGAAAACGGGTCCCTTATTGAACAAATATTGATGGAAAACACATTTTATTACCGTTCTTGAAGGAGATATTGTTTTTAAAAGAGACTATGCACCCAGAAATTATTTTTTAAAAATATTTTTAACTCTTGCTTAAAAAAAAAATAAACTTGATCACGGAGTCAAGATACGAAAAACGAAACCAAATATTTATTTTTAAAAATACTCTAGTTTTAACATTTTTTGTGTCATTACGAAATAAAAATAAAGATAGAAAACGCGTATTATCAAAGAAAGCAATTATTTTATTTAGAAGAATTAATTCAGTTTAAGTAATTCTTGTGTTATTACAAAACAACAAAAAAGAAAACACGGTCATATGTAATTTTGGTACAGCGCTGAAATAATAACGTTATTATTTCGAAAGTCAGGAGGAGAGGGTATCGTTTAAAAGTCATTTCGGGGACACCTGTGCAGTTGTGCGTACAAATTTATTTTCTTTTGGAGATGGGGGAGGCTCGTTTTAAAACTATATCTACCTCGGTATTTTCTTTAATTTTCGGACATTTTTTTTTATTATTATTTATTAAGTAATGTCGAGTGCGACATTACATGTTATTTCTTTTTAATTAAATAAACTCTTTAAAATAAGTTTAAACACCAAAAACTTACAAAGCTAGGTAGAAAACGAAAACTTAGAAAAATCAATTTAATTTATTTTAAAACAATAAACATGTAAAAATATTTTTAAAAATATTATTGGATGTGCATTATTACCTAAAAATATACAAATTTATTTTCTTTTGGAGGTGGGGCTCGTTTTAAAACTATATCTACCTCAGTATTTTCTTTAATTTTCGGACATTTTTTGTTCAAAATTATTTACTAAGTAATGTCGAGTGCGACATTACTTGTTATTTCTTTTTAATTAAATAAACTCTTTAAAATAAGTTTAAACACCAAAAACTTACAAAGCTAGGTAAAAAACGTAAACTTAGAAAAATCAATTTAATTTTTTTAAAACAATAAACATGTAAAAATATTTTTTTAAATATTATTGGATGTGTATTATTACCTACAAATATACAAATTTGTTTTCTTTTTGAGAGGGGGTCGTTTTAAAACTATATCTACCTTAATATTTTCTTTAATTTTCTATTTTTGAGCAATTATCCTCCTAAGACGCTTATGTCCGACATTTTTTGTTCACAAGTAACACTCGGCATTACTTTCTTTTCTTTTTTTTTTAACTAAATAAACTCTTTAAAGTAAGTTGAAAGACCCAAAACTTTCAAAGCTAGGTAGAAACCGAAAACTTAGAAAAATTAATTTAATTTTTTTAAAACAAGTTTAAACAAGTATATTTTTAAAAAATATTATGGGATGTGTATTTAAACAAGTATATTTTTTTTAAATATTATGGGATGTGTATTCTCTTTTAAAGACAATATCTTCTTCTAGAACGGTCATAAAATGTGTTTTCAATCGATATTTATTCAATAAGGGACCAGTTTTCCTACCTAGCAAAAGAGGACGAGTTTTCCGAGGTCGAGTTTTCCGGGGTCGAGTTTTCCGGATACGAGTTTTCCGGGGACGCCGAGTACGTACTTTCTTTTCATAACTTTTTATTATATATATATATATATATATATATATATATATATATATATATATATATATATATATAGTGTTATAATGGAATAATTCCAGAGGAAATCCGGGTATGAGAGCTCAATGTGGTAAACAGAGCAATAACATATATATATATATATATATATATATATATATATATATATATATATATATATATATAAGTTATATATGTGTATGTGTGCGGGTTTGCATGTATGTATGTATGTATGTATGTATGTATGTATGCATGTATGTATGCCTAGGTATATTTGTCATAATACCGGCCCATTTAACATTTCGTTTGTTTAGATGGAGATTGGTTATTTCTATTGTTTAGATTCTTCGGACTACTGTTCTAATCTTGAGATCATTTTCACAATGTTTCGATCGATGTAACTTCAGACCTTCTTCATGTGCATCTTGACGAACTCGGAAATATTCCCGAGTTCGACAAGATAAATCTGAAGAAGTTGGTGGGGGGGGGTCAATCGACCGAAACGTTTTGAAAATAACACTCAAGATGAGAACAGTAGTCCGAAGAATCCAAATAATACGAATTCGTTTGTTTGTATAATCAATGCAGTAAAATAATACGTACGTGTTTTCTTTTATAACTTTATTTTTTTTATATGTATGTATGTATGTATGTATGTATGTATGTATGTATGTATGTATATATATCTAGGTATATTTGTCATAATACCGGCCCATTTAACATAACGGTTATAATATTCAGTAATGGACTGGGGGACTAGTGTTCAATCCTAGGTCGTATCATACCAAAGACTAAAAAATAGTACTTGATTCCCTTTTACTAAACATCAGCATTATTATGTGAGGATCAAGTATAAATTAGGTTATCCTACATATTAGTATAGCAGCAAATGAAAAGTGTGCCTTCGGGTCGCCCTCGACTACAGTCGACCACTTTACTTTTACCTATGAGTACGGGCGCGTGTATGGTGCCTATATACAAATACCGAGCCGTGTGTGAAATGGCCTCATTGTAAGGACTAAGAAAAAGACTATAAGAGAGGACGTTAGAGAGGACGACTTCTCTAAGGGGTGGGTGACGTCACAGCCGTAAAGAGAAGTCACACGTGGTCGGAGAATGAGGTATAAATGTCTTTTATTAAAATCTGAAACAGAAGTTGATTTTTTTTATTTTATAAAGGAGTCACCACTTATCAAGGCCCGGGAGCCACTCGAGGTAAAGGTTAATAAGTGTACAGTAGTCAATGGGAAAATGTGGCAATCGTTAGTAGTGGGAATTGAGTAAATTGGATTACTTAAGGGGATGGCTCATCAAGAATTTGTTTACGTTGGAATTGAAGACCATACTGTAGTCAGCTGGAAAGCAGTGAAACGGAACAGAGTTCTTCAAGCGTGCAGTTCTAAAAAAGAAGCTTTGTTCATGGAATCTACGTTTAGGTGTAGGCACAGATAAAAAGTGGAGGGAATTATTGAAAGTGGTTTCAGCTAGACGAGTGTTTTTCGTGAAAGTCGGGCCAGTGGGGACAAGAGATTGGAGCTCAAACGAGCACTTGCGATGAAAATAACGATGAAGCTGAGACAGGTTCACAAGTCTGTTCTGTGAGAAAGAGGTTGCAGGGAAGAGAAAAAGCATCCCCTACACATTGGACGTATCTGACTCTTATATGGGTAGAGAATTGCATCCTTGGACGTACCCGACTCTTATATAAATGGAGAATTGTATCAGCAGTGAGATATCTACTGGATCAATAGAAGGATCCCACCATTTTTCCAGCAACCTTGGTGACGGATTTGATGTACGTGTTCCATTTTAGATCAGGAGTAAAGGTCAGACCTAGAAGCTTGTCAAAACATGGAGCCTCCCCAAGACGAGAACCATTCATTTCGATTGATGCGAGACGGGGATCAGAGCATTGAAGCTTGGTTTTAGATGCATTAAAATTAACCAGCCACTTCTTTCCCAATTGCACCACGTGACGAGAGGAGAGAGAATAAAAAAGAACTTAGTTATTTACGGCCTTTGAAGTGTTGCCATAGATGATATTGTCATCAGTATAAATTTCCACAAATGATCTTAGGGTGTGATTTGGAAGATCATTAATATAGATCAGGAAGAGAGTTGGACCTAGGATGCACCCCTGGCATTAATAGTGAGCTTCTCATTTCTGCTTATCAACAACTACTCTTATGAATCTATTAGAGAGAAATTATTTAATAATTGAGAAGATATTTCCAGCTATACCGTAGCTGGAAATTTTGTGGAGTAGACCTTAATGCCATACCCTATCAAAGGCCTTTGATATGTCAAGAGCAATTGTCCTAGAAAGGAAGTCTCCATCGAGAAATTCATTAATCCGATGAGATATAATCGTTAACATATCTGTTGTAGATATAGCAGAACGGAAACCATATTGCATGGCACTAAGGAGATTATTTTTACTGAAGTGGTTGACTACTTCTCTGTTTAACACAAATTTTAGCAACTTACTCCTGACACACAGGATACGTGGTCTATACTGAAAGGGAGATGACCGATCACCTGAATTTTTAAATACAGGATATACTGATGAGGTTTACCAGGGCGTTGTAAAGCAATACTCTTTAAGACAACGCTTAAACAACTTTGTAAGTATAGGGGCTAGTTCTGGTTAAAACTTTTTAGCACTATTAATGGATACCGTTAGGGCTAGTTTCTTTATTGGAATCAGGGTTCTGATTAGCTTGGCAACATTATGCACAGATATTTGTATGTCGCATAGCTTTTCAGACATAGGAGCAAATACAGAGGGATTGCGGTCCTGATCGCATAGTGTAGAATTATCTGCAAAGTTTTTAGAAAAGAGTTTGGCTTTGACCAATGCTGACAAGATTACCTCAGGTCCATTAATAATGGGTGCGTTAAAGCACATGCTTCTGTTTAGGACCTTGTTTATTATTTACCAAAATTGGTGGGAACTAACCCGCTGTTCAGCTACTTTGGACTTAACGGACTAAGCATACAACTCTCTTGCGTTCTTTATTAGACTTTTACAGTGATTTTTGGCAGTACTGAAAACGGTTTTAATCTCAGTACATCTATTACGCTGGAAGCAATGAAAATAGTGATTTTTGTGCGCAATAGCGGCAGAACATTCTGGAGAGAACCACGGTTGGCTATTAGGCTTTTGTTGGAATTTTTTGGAGGGTATGAAGCAGTCTATACCTACAATTAACCATTCCGTCAGGTCTGATACTATGAAGGACACGTGTTTTTTTAAATATGGAACGCAGAGGTAGATCTGATATAAATGTACGAAAGCTATCCCAGTCAGCCATAGTGTATCAATATACTGTATAATTGGATTATAAATAATACGAATTCGTTTGTTTGTATAATCAATGCAGTAAAATAATATGTACGTGTTTTCTTTTATAACTTTATCAGGACCGCAAACCCCCTGAGGACTTATTACATTTCATTTTTACCTTAACTGAGACAACCAAGCGGTTGGAAGATCCCAGTGGGGACAGAACAGAAGATGAACATAGGACAAGTTGTGAGAAAAAGGTCTAGGAGACTTGCATACTGACCGTCAGTGTCGGGCACGCATGGGTTCGTGAACAATTTGAGTTAGGACATACGCATTAGAGAAATCGTGACAGAACCTCGCCTCACCATCTGTCTTGTTAGAGTGTGCTAACCATTCCACATTGTGAACATTGAAGTCTCCACAGACGTGAATGTTAGCTGAAGGATGAGCTAACAGATTCTTGCCAATTTCTTAGATATGCTCTTAAAGATGGTGATTCCGTTGTTATAAGGGCGATAGAGGGCATATATAAACGCAATGATGTGAGCAAGTGCAATCCGAAAGCACATAAAGGCCAATTTAGGGTCTTCTCTGGAGATGTCCCAACCACTTGAAAAGTCATCTCTAATGTAGGCACATATTCCATGGCGATCTTAGGGATCATGTTTGGATGTTAAGTTAGAGTATCCTTTAATTACGAACTCATCTAGGGAAATAGATGGTCCAATGCCAGTTTCGCTTAGGAAGAATAGGTCTGGATTGGTTTCCTGTAATTGGGTTTCAACCTTAGGAAGGTTGAAATCTAGACCCCTGATGTTGGAGAAGGGGATATGGTAGTGGCGGTCTACGTTGGATGTTGGAGTTCTGGGTTTAATCGTGTATTCTTAATGAAGACTTTTCATGGTGGGTTTATGGAATATGTCGACAGACTTGATTAGAACAGGGCAGAGAGGGAAATTAAAGGAGAAAAAAGAAACGAAAAAATATTTTTTGCAGACCATGATAAGGTAAATCGTAACAATTATCCACTAATATGGCATCGAGAATCTCCACCATAAGTTACTGCATGATCCAAAATTCATTCATCAAATGGCAATATGGCAGCCCCAGTACTTTGCACCATCTGATACGATAACCTCCTTAGTTGTTAGTTCAAGGTTCGGGTCCCTGACTATCAGGCGGATGACGTCAGCGCAGTAAAATGTTCACCCTTATTAGTGACATAGTTACAAGGATAGAAATAGAAACAGAAAATTTCCGACATCTCAGGCGACTGCTCACGCAAAAATACTGCGACGTAGAATACAGCTTTTTCTTCTCCTTTTGTCAGAAAAATCACTCGTTATAAATGCATTGTCTACACTCCATTAAAAAAATGATAATAATATCAAGTATTCTACTTAATATAAGTTTAATTGACATGTTTAGGGGAAAGTATGTTGACAGGTTCCCCTCTCACGAACTGAAGTAAAGATAGGATTCAGTTGGTAAAGTTAACGTACGTAATTCTTGAGCAAATCGGCTAAATTTCCTCGAGTAATTCCTGACTGGATTTGAATGGAAATTGTCTACTCCTTTTGCTAACATTCGACGCTAGGCGGCGCATTTATTAGTATGACTATTTGAAAAGTATGCTAAGATAGAATGGCGTCGACATTTTCTTCTTTTTTTTTTGCAAAAGATCTCTGTGACTGGATCTACAACGTGTTAGGTCCCGGGTTTGTAAACATGGGTTACATTACATCTTTTCTGGTATTTATTTCAAAAGTTCAACAGCTTTATAATAATAAATATATCATTTTCGGTCGATTAACTAATATAATCGCGTTTCGATCTCAGATCTTGTCAAAGTGGCTTAACAAGATCTAGGATCGAAACGTGATTGTATTTGTGCAGTCACTCCAAATTAATAAGTTTCCATATTTCTTTTGTGTAGTTTTTTTATTATTATTAAAAAAAATCCCAACAATGTATAATCGTTGGTTTATAATTGTAACATTTCTCTTAAAAAGTTTCTATTTTGCCTTTAATGTTTTTAACTCATGGATGACCATTTTTATTCGTTGATTTATAGCATTACTATTTCTCAGTATTCGTGAGTAATTACGAATTGAGTTTCAATATAGCTGGATGATTACATTATGTACGGTGATAATTATTTTGCTATGTGAACACTCTCAAAAAAAAGAAGGAAATCTATTATATAAACTTCACCTGTCTGTTTAAGTATATGCATGTATGTATGTATGTCTCGAAAAAACTTTCGACAGAGGCAACAGATTTTCATGAGATTGATATCATTTTGAAGTTCAACTCTTCGGACGACAAATATCGAAAAATTGGCCATAAACATTAATTGCTTCATCCTCAACTGGACACTTTTCTACAGGGAGGGGGCACTTTTTTCGCCGATATTTTCGAAAGTCACCAATATGGCATCGAGAATCTCCACTATAAGCTACTGAATGATCCTTTTTCGATTGTCTAGCCTTTATTTAAACCTACGTCACTTTTGGTTTGGCGATGGGTGCAACAGCTAACGTGTAACTTTTTTTTTCTCACTTTCTTTTCCTCCTTTGTGGTACGGGTTCAAACCTGCCTGCCTATTACCACTTTTTTTGCGCTCGCAATTTTACTTTTTTATTTATTTTTTATTTTTTTATTTTATTTTATTTATTTATTTTTTATTTATTTCTTATTTATTTTTTTTATTTTTGCTCAACGAACACCCTTAAACACACCTCCACTTTCTTTTCCGCCTTCGCGTCACAGGTTCGAGCCTGCCTACTACAACTTTTTTTGTTTTTGCTCAACACACACCTCCAACACCCTGGAAAATCTCATCAGTATGCCCGGTATTTAAGAATTCAGGTGATAAGTCATCCCCCTCTCGGTACAGACCAATAAGTCTCCTGTGTGTCATGAGTAAGTTGCTGGAATCCACAATAAATAGAGAAGTAGTCACCCACCTCAGCAGAAATAACCTTCTTAGCGACACGCAATATGGTTTCCGTTCTGCTTGATCTACAGCAGATGTGCTAACGGTTATATCTCATAGGATTAGCGAATCTCTCGACAAAGGCTTCATTTCTAGGGAAATTGCTCTTGACATATCCAAGGCCTTCGATAAGGTTTGACATAAAGGCCTACTACACAAGATTTCCAGCTACGGTATAATTCGAAATGTTTTCTCGATCATTTCTCTCTGATAGGCTCATAAGAGTAGTGGTTGATGGGCAGAAATCAGAGACCCACAGTATTAATGCTGGAGTCCCTCAGGGGTCCATACTGGGCCCAACTCTCTTCCTGATCTACATCAATGATCTCCCAAAACACATACTAAAATCTTTCGTTGACATCTATGCTGATGACACGACCATCTATGGCAACACATCAAAGGCCGTAAATGACAATGTTCTCTCTGATTCTCTCTCCTCTGATCTTGGTACAGTGGGGAAAGAGGTGCCTGGTTACCTTTAATGCATTTAAGACCAAGCTCCTATCTCTACATCATAAACGCTCTGATCCCCATCTGGCATCAATTGAAATGGATGGCTCTCGTCTAGGGGAGGCCCCATGTTTTGATAAGCTTCTGGGTTTGACCTTTACTCTTGATCTTAAATGGAACACATACATCAAGTCTGTGGCCAAGGTCGCTGGGAAGAAGATATCTAATTAATGATGCAATTCTCTATCTATATAAGAGCCAAGTACGTCCAAAGATGGAATACTGCTGCCACATCTGGGCGGGAGCTGCTAAAAACAGCCTATCCTGCCTTGACAGAGTACAAAATAGACTTCGTGGCCTGGTGGGGGATGCCCTTTTCTCTACGTTGCAACCTCTCTCCCACAGAAGAGACGTAGCGAGCCTGTCTTTGTTCTATCGTTATTTCCATGGCAAGTGCTCGTCTGAGCTCCATTCTCTGGTCCCCCTCGCCAATCTTTTTCAAAAAACACCCGACTAGCTGAAACCACCGTCAATAATTTTCCCCACTCCCTATCTGTGCCTAAATCAAAACGTAGATTCCATGAACAAAGCTTTTTTCTTAGAACTGCACGCCTGTGGAACTCTGTTCCGTTTGCCTGTTTCCCTCCCGACTTCAACCTGGATGTCTTCAAGTCCAACACAAACAAATTCCTGATGAACCGCACCCCCCTAAGTAATGACACCTTACCAATTCTCCAATACTATTGCTACACTATCCCTTTGATTACTGTACACAAAATAACCCTTATCCCTGAGTGGCCATTGGGCATTGATAAGTGGTGAACTCCATGTAAAAAAAATGTAATGTCTTCAGTTTACTTGATGACCCATGTCTTGACGAAAAGCTAAAAATGTTAACGTTTCACGATAGACATAACTTACTAAACAAGGGATCAGAACGATCTATTACATGACCACATAGGTACGAATTGATACTCATATACATAAAGATTAGGTAAAATATCAGCGGTTTGTGGTCTGTTTGCAGAATAAATACTCTTCCGTATAAAAACCTGTGCATTTTTTTACAGCATAAATTATTGCTAAACTCTTTTCCGATTTGACTGTAATTTCGTTCAGCGGAAAATATGTTCGATTGGTTTCGTAGATCCATTTTAGAATTTGTGAAGTGGTACCGCATCCAGTCTATTATTACTAGAATCTCCTGGTACGATGATTTTCCTCTTCGGATCGAAATTTACTAACGATAGGACTTCTAAAAAAGAACTTTTTTTTACAAATGTGTCACCTCTTATCAAGGACCGAAGGCCACTCAAGGATAAGGGTTAATGAGTGTACAGTAGTCAATGGGATAATATTGTAGTTATCGTTAGTGGAAATTTGATAAATTGGATTGCCTATGAGGACGGCTCATCAAGAACTTATTTACGTTGGGCTTGAAGACAACCATATTGTAGTCAGCTGAAAAGTAGGGAAACGAAAGACAGTTCCACAGGCGTGCACTTCTAAGAAAGAGGCTTTGTTCATGGAATCTACGTTTAGATTTAGGCACACATAAATAGTGGGGAAAATTATTGATATCTGTTTCGGCTAGACAAGTGTTTTTCGTGAAAGTTTCGTGAGGTGGGGACTATTCATTGGCGCTCAGACGAGCACTTGCCATAAAAATACCGAAAAAGCAGAAACATTCTCACAACGTCTCTTCTGTGGGAAAGAAGTTGCAGGGAGGAGAAAAGGACATCTTCCATTAGACTACAAAATCTATTTCGAACTCTGTCAAGGCAGGATAACGTCGTTCTAGCAGCTCATGCCCAGATGTGGCAACAATACTCCATCCTTGGACGTATCTGGCTCTTATACAGAGAATTGTATCAGAAAGGAGATATCTACTGAAGCAGTAGAATGATCCCACTGTTTTTCCAGTGACATTGGCAACGGATTTTATGTATGTGTTCCATCTCAGATAAGGAATAAAGGTCAGACTCGAAGCTTGTCAAAACATGAAGCCTCCTCAAAACGTGAACAATCTATTTGAATTTATGCAAGACTTGGATCAGATCTTTGATGATGTAAAAATAGAAGCTTGGTTATAGCTGCATGAAAATTAACTAGCCACCTCTTTCCCTATGGTACCACGTGCTCAAGATCAGAGGAGAGAGAGTCAGAGAGATGTTGGTCATTTACAGCTTTTGAAATGTTGCCATAGATTGTAATGTCATCAGCATTAATGTCTATAATTGATCTTAGGGTGTGATTTGAAATATCATTGAGGTAGATCAAGAAAAGAGTTGAGTCTAGGATGGACCTCTGAGTGACTCCAGCATTAATACTGTGAGCTTCTGATGTCTACCCATCAACAACTATTCTTAGTAACCTATGAGAGGGAAATGAGTTAATAATTGAGAAGATATTTCCAGCTATACCGTAGCTAGAGATCTTATAGAGTAGACCTTCATGTCATACCCTATCAAAGGCCTTTGATATGTCAAGAGCAATTGCCCAAGAAAGGAAGCCTCCATCAAGAGATTCGCTAATCCTAGTAGATATAACCGTTAGTACATCTGCTGTAGTTCTAGCAGAACGGAATCCATATTGCATGACACTAAGGAGATTATTTTCGCTGAGGTGCTTGACTATTTAATATAGATTTTAGCAACTTACTTATGACGCAAAGAAGGCTTATTGATCTGTACTGAGTGGGAGATTACCGATCACCTGAATTTTTACATACAAGACATACTGATGAGGTTTTCTAGGGTGTTGGGAAGAAGTTCTCCTTAAGACAACGCTTAAACAGCTTTGTAAGTATGGGAGCTAGTTCTGGTTGAAGCTTTTTCAACACTATAATTGGAATGTCGTCAAGGCCAGTTGCTTTACTGGAATCAATGCACAGATATCTGTATGGCGCATAGCATGTTTTCCGATAATGGAGGGAATACGGGACTTTAATCGAATAGAGTAGAATTAGCTGCAAAATTCTTGAAAAAGAATTTGGTTTTGTATGATGTTGATAAGATTACCTCAGTTCTATTGATGATAGTTATGATATAGCATACGGTTCTATTCAGGACCCTGTTTGTTATTTGGTGGGAACCAAGCCGCTGCTCAGCTACTTTGGACTTGACGGATTGAGCATACAACTCTCTTGCGTCCTTTATAACTCTTTTACAGTGGTTACTGGCATTTCTGAAAACGTTTTTAGTCTCAGTGCATCTATAACGTTAGTAGCAATGGAGAAGTGATTTCTGTACGCAATGGCAGTACATTCTGGAGAGAACCACGGCTGGCTTTTAGGTTTTTGCTGGAAATTTTAGAAGGGTATAAAACGGTCTATACCTACAATTAACCATTCAGTCAGGTCTGATACTATGGAGTACATATTCTTTTTAAACATGGATCGAATAGGTAGATCTGATATAAATGTACGGAAGCTATTCGAGTCAGCCATAGAGTATCGATATATTATGGAGAGGTACATCTGAGTTTTATTACATTTCGTTTTGATCTTAACTGATACAATAAATTGGTTGGAAGATCACAGTGGGGACAAAGGTCTAGTATACTTGCATAATGACCGTCAGTGTCGTGCACACGGGTGGGTTCGTGAACAATCTGAGTTAGGTCATAAGCAATGGAGAAAGCGTGACAGAACCTCTCCTCATCATCTGTCTTGTTTGAGACGTGAATGTTAGCTGAAGGATGAGCAAACAAGATGTGGTCAGTTTTCTCAGATATGGTATTAAAGATAGTACACCGCTGTTGTGAGGGCGATAGAGGACAAATATAAACGCAGTGATGTGAGCAAGTGCAACCAGGAAACACATATAGGGCAATTTAAGGTCTTCTCTGGAGATGTCCCTATCACATGGAAAGTCATCTCTAATATAGGTACATATTCAATCCCCATAGCGATCTTGGGGGTCAGATTTGGGTGTTACGTTAGAGTATCCTTTAATTATGAACTCATCTAGTTAATAGTCGATTTAATGAAAGTTTCGCTTAGGAGAAATGGATCTAGTTTGGTTTCTTGTAATTGGGCTTCAACCTCTGGAACGTAAACCCCTGATGTTGGAGAAGAAGACATGGTAGTTGGGGTCTACGTTGGAAGTTGTATTTTTTCTGGAGACTTTTCATGATGAATTTTTGGGGGTTTGTGGAACAGGTCGACATACTTGGTTAGTGCAGGGTACAGAGGGAAAGTAAGGGAGAAAAAGAAACGAAAAAATATTTTTGTAGCCCATGATAAGATAAAGCCGTAACAATTACTTACTAATATGGCATCGAGAACCCCCACTATAAGCTACTGGATGGTCCAGAATCCATTCATCATTACATTACATTACAGCAACCCCTAGTATTTTGCACATGCTTATAGGACGGCCTCCTTAATAGTTAATGCAACGTCCCTGACTATCAGACAATTAACGTCAGCCCAGTCAACACGTTTACCTCCAGCACCCTTATTAGTGACATGGCTACAAGGATAGACATAGAAACAGAAAATTTCCGACATCTCAGGCGACCGTTCACACAAAAGTACTGGCGACCGTTCACACAAAAGTACTGGCGACCTTGAATACAGCTTTTTCTTCTCCTTTTGTCAGAAAAATCATTTATGCTTAATGAGGACTGAGGGACAAATTAGGAGAAGCGAGAATTACGGGAGTTGCCGATCACACATCAATAATGCATTGTCTAATATCTATTAAAAAATAATGATAGAAGTGATAAGTATTGTACTTACTATCAGTTTAATTGACATGTCTAGGGGAAAGTATGGCGACAGGTTCCCCTCTCACTAACTGAAACAAAGAAAAAATCAGTTAGCAAAGTTTACGTATGTAATTCTTGCGGCAACTCGGTATCTTCCTCGAGTCATTCCTGACCTGATTTAAATGGAAATTGCTTGCCCCTTTTACTTACATATTCGACGCTAGTGGGTGCTTTATTATTACGACTATGTGAAAAGTCTACTAAAGAATAGCGTCGACGGTTTTGTCTTTTTTGTTGTTTTTTTTTGTTTTGTTTTGGGTTTTATTTTTTGCTTTTTCAAAAACGCGTGGAGAGACATTCGTTCAAAATTGAATAATGTGTTTATTTTGAGGAAAATAGCAAGCGAATCACAAACCTCAAATTGCCAACAACAAATTGCAATAATAAACTTTAACAGTAGTATCATACATTTAATAAAACACAATCAAATTAAAAAATATAAATTAAAAACTAAAACTAATATAATTAATATAAACATTTGCATCTAATAAAAAAAGAAAATAAATATCACAAATTCACAACTTATCTGCTGAAAACATCCTATTTTCAATGCATAACTATAGTTTGAATCCGTATTCTTCAAATCTCTAAAATACTGATACAACTAGATTAAAAAAAAACATGTCGTAATGCGGCAGTTGAACTAGTGTGTCGTTTTAAGAGAGGTGCAGGGAGAGCAGAGAACAAAATTGTCGCATCTTTTTTATACTATATTAAAAATCATCTTGAAAGATAAAATGAGTACATCATTGGGCCAGAAAACTATTCTACATCAAATAAAAAATATAAATTAAGAACTGAAATAAATATAATTAGAATTAACATTTGCGTCTAATACAAGAGAAAATAAATATTACAAATTCATAACTTATCTACTAAAAGCATCCATCTTCAATGCATAACTATTAAGGATCGTGTTAGCTTGATATAGCTCTGCGTTCAACAAGATTTTAAAATAAAAACCGTCGTAACGCGCCATTGTTCGACAGTTGGACTAGTGTATCAATTTTTAAGCCTGTTCCCATTCTTCTGACCATATCCACTTTTTGCCCATTTTACCAAATTATTTAATGGAGTTCTCAAGCAACGTGATTAGATGCGGATATGTTCCGGATAACCTCAGCCCTTTTCTGGATCTCGTTTTCTTCCTTTACTATCAATGATCTGCCATAAATATTTTGTCTTCTGTACAAAGAACTCGCACTTTTCAGAGCAGCTTGAATCCGTATTCTTCAAATCTCTAAAATACTGATCTTATATTGGCTTTTTGTTGCTTCTCATTTTCAAATGACATCTAAATATGCGATTGTATATTCTATACTAGCCAACATTGTTTACTGGAATACGCTTAGGGCTATATTCAATCGAAAACTTACTACACACACACTAAGATAAGCTGGTTGGAAGAAGTCTTTGATATTTCGAGAAGATAATCTCTTTTTCAGAAAGAAAGGGGCCACGATTCCCTGCATTGCTATAGCCTTCCATATATATATATATTTATATATATATAGTCATCCACATACAGTACTGTTTCGCTGTTTCACAGCTCATCAGTGCGGCTAGACAGGCAACTAAATATCTGAAAAAGAGATTATATTCTGAAAATATCAAAGACTTCTACCAACCCGGTTATCTTAAACAGTACGTATATTTTACTGCTTTGTATCGGAAAATAAATGGATATATGAAGATATAAATAAAAAAACAAGTGCTACAATACAATTTTTCGCTTACCCATTTTTATTCATACGTCACATCATTTTAAAACTACCCTTCTTATATTCTTCCATATTTATTTATCAGCAATGCTTCAAGCAAACTATCTTTCCCTATTATATATATGCATGTGTATGTAGATTTCTTGTTGATTTTTAAAACAATAATACGATTAATTAGCGTCTTCACCTTGAAAATCTTTTCTCTTAGAAAATCGCCCATAATTTTATTTGGACGTAAACAAATAAATATCTTATTTATTTATTTATTATTTTATATTTCTTATAAAACACAAATCTACGGATATGCATGCTTCGAGATCCTATCTCTCTTCAAGGTCTAGGACTGCGTGGCGTAACGGATAACGCACCAGATCGTATTAAGTATGGTCTAAGGTTTAATTCCGAGAAACAGTCAAGATACGCTAAAGATAGGATCACGAAACATGCATGTCCGTTACTGCTTTATAACAAAAATAGAAATAACAAATAAATAAAATATTATGTATATATATATATATATATATATATATATATATATATATATATATATACATTAGTACATACTTTAGAACTAGATGTGTCTATATGCGTGTTTACGCGAATATTTGTGTTGCAGACCCTTTTTTGTTCTTAATTCAAACAATCTAACCCGATATCAATGGGTTACCAATGGTTCATGTTTTTTTTCAGTATATATATATATATATATATATATATATATATATATATATATAGAGAGAGAGAGAGAGAGAGAGAGAGAGAGAGAGAGAGAGGGTGGAGAGAGATAGGGAGATGTGTGTGTATGTGTGTGAGTGAGTGAGAAAAAAGAGATGAAGTGTCGTCAATGTGTTTACCAACCAGACATAATCCATTTATTGGTAGTTACGTAGTATTATTCAACAGCGATGTCAATTAGAAACGGATCTGCATCCGCACCTGAGCTAAAAGCAAACATTGGGCACCATTTGAACTACTCCCAACCCAGCCTTCCCAGTCCTCATCCCCGATACGTCCACACTGTCCAGTGGTTTCTTGTTTGTCAAACAGGCCGGACAGCTGACCTTCCGTCACCATGGCTGATTGGCTCATACTGTTACAGTTTCAACAAATCCCCATGAACGTCAAAACAAGAACGAGTATTCTTACCGTGTATCTATTCAATTTGCGCATCTAGCAATGAAAATGCTATTTCAAACTTCTTTCTTGGCGTACACGTGACCCGTTGGGTTATAATAACTATCCAAATATTAATTTTCTTGTTCGTACGTGTCCAGTGTCACAAAAAAAAACATCATCTTCGCAAACATTAATTAATGAGAAACGAATTACCTCCCTTTATAGTCGCTCTTTATCAGTTAAAAATAATTATTTCCTCTCTAAAAATTCAAATATATATATATATACGAAGAGATGAATATTGGCTGAAGAGAGCTTGATAAGGATACCTTAAACGGGCCTTTTATCGGGCTTGAAACCGACGGTACCAATGATCTGTCTCAACTAACAACTTTCTGTACACAAAATATAAATACGCTCTTACAATTTGGATTTTCCTTTTAATTGAGCACTCTGCTGGAATTCTTTTTCCAAAAAAAAAACTAATCATATATATATATATATATATATATATATATAGATATAGATATAGATATATATATAGATATATATATATAACTACTTCATTTATTCACATAAATTTAATATACGAAAGTATAGATTTATGCGTAAACTTTAAGTATTTACTTCAAAAGTGCTCAATACGTAGGTAGATCTAGTTAGTAATTTATAAAATATATATGGCGATTAAGCTACACTGAATATTCTGCGTTTCATCCAACTATAGGATTCGTCAGGCTTATGCGCGAATTCTGTCGTTGCTTCTTGTTTTTATATATGTTGAGGATTTCTAGTTGGCCAATCAGCTTTCTAGTATCCACCGCGCCCCTTCCTATCAGCCAATGGGCATGTATTTTATCAAACAAAGGATCTGTTTTAGAACTAGGTTAGTGGTTTTAGGTGGCTGTTCTCCTTTTTTTTATACATATAAATATACCTATGTGTACACAATAATGCACATATGTATACATATATACATATACATATATATATGTGTGTGTGTGTGTGTGTGTGTGTGTGTGTGTGTGTGTGTGTGTGTGTGTGTGATCGTTTATGTATATTCATGTTTATTTAATTTATTTATTTGTTGGTTTCTATTGTTATTGTTAGTTTTAAAACTATTTTGTATCGCTATCCTAGAGTAAGTTTTATTTTGTGAACACAGTTGTTTGCTATTTCCCGCCTACAGTTTAATAGATTTTGAGGTTCTTTAAAGTATAGGATAGAAAATTTTTCATGGAGGCATAATTTACATGGGTCGTCTAAATGTCTGCATGTGGTAGCTTGTCTTATTATTTTCCATTCGACTACCGGCGAATGTCCGCTTTCTTTGAGTTCCCAGTATTTATTCGCTAGTGTTGTTTTTATACGGTGTTTTTTATTTTTGAATGTGCTTTTGTGGTCATAGTATCGGGTTTTGAAATCTAAGGAAGTCATGCCTATGTAATATTTCTTGTTATTCGGGTTTTCTTTCGCAAATATTGTTGCTTGATAAACTACGCTTTTTGTTAGACATTTATTTTGGACTGGGCAAAGTGTGCGGTGTCTACAATTGCATTTATCTTGTTCGTTATTAGTATTTTTATTTATGGTATGGTTGTTCTTGTCCGGGCTTGGTTTGTTATTATTATTATTATTATTATTATTATTATTATTATTATTATTTCTGCTAGTGTTGGTTTTATTTCTGTCATGGTGTCTACTTTTTTTATTGTTTATTTTGTTGTTGTTTACATTGTTTTCATTTAGTATTTTGTTATTATGTGCCTTCATTATCACCTCTAAATTTTCGCAACAACTGTAAGATAACTTCAAGGTATTTTTATTGAAGATTTTGTGTAAGGGGTTGGTTGCGGGAAAGTGTTTTTCAATAAGATCTAGAAATTTCTTGCCAAGAAGCAACGACAGAATTCGCGCATAAGCCTGACGAATCCTATAGTTGGATGAAACGCAGAATATTCAGTGTAGCTTAATCGCCATATATATTTTATAAATTACTATATATATATATATATATATATATATATATAGAGAGAGAGAGAGAGAGAGAGAGAGAGAGAGAGAGAGAGAGAGCTGCCTGCTTACGGTTTCAAATTTGCTGTTTTATTTTATAAATTAAAAAAGAAGACATGTTGAGAGGGGACTGCAAGATTTTATTATTTTCAAATAAAAAATGGGCAAGTGAATTGACATTATAATTTATCTATAAAATTATTCAGAAAACAAACAATGTGTTGTGTTGATTTTTCATTGAAAAAAAAATCTAAATGTTTAAATCTATTCTTTTTAGCTTTAATAGGTAAAAATAATTTGATAAAAAAAATTGTTTTACATTTGTCGTTATTTGTTTTATTTTATTTTTTAATCATTTTATTCATGTGTTTAGAAAATTTTAAACTACCGTGGAATTTCCACGGGTTCTGTTAGTAATTATTTATTATACAGGATGTTTCAAGATTTTATATCTATTGAACTATATATATTCAGTGAAAGTGACATGATTTTAAAGCTAAATTTATCAAGTTCAAATGTAATATTAATGATTGCGCGTTTCCTTTTTTCTCCCTTTTTCCGTTTCTTGCTTTCTCAATCCCCTTTAATCCCTTCAAACTGTTAAACCACTTTTTTATGCTCAGATGATTAACTTCGCATTATTTGTTTCCTGTGATGCATTAACCTGCAAAATGTATTGCCTATTTTGCAAACCTATTCCCTCTGATGAGAAGTATTAACAAGAACACGAAAGTAAAGGTAAACAATAATATATTAGGAAGAAAAGTTGTAAATATGTATATTTACATGTCTTCAGATATACTTCAGTTGGAGATATTCCGACAGGTGGCGTGTTACATTACCGGAGGGAGCACAGGCGTCTTGCCTATTTGACGGTCGTTGCTGGACTCTCCCGGTATTGATGATTGATACCTTTATATATCTCGCTCACCCGCCTATGTTAATTAGTGGGCGTCTCCACAACAATCGGATTCTTCGAAACTCCATGGAATATGTTTTTTTATTGTTTTATTTGTATTCCTTGTCGAATAATTAAAATTGTGTGTACCTTACTTATAGGTTTATAAGTGTTGTGGGGACATGCACACCCTTATAACCACTAAGATGGACTTGTCCATCAGGAATATAACCAGCAAGTCTAGACCGCTCAATGAGAGCTATCCCGGATATCGTACAGAGACGAATCCCCACGAACTTACCAACCTTTTCTGTACCACTAACCCTTGCTTGATATAAATGTTCTTATTCTCACCAAGTCGTCATGTTCCTACTTTTACCCTTTCCGATTCCACTACAATAAGTGTTTTGGGGTTTGTTTTTTTGTTTTTTGTTTTTTTTTTAAGTTTGAATAAATTTTCAATATCAAGATTTTTATTTTATATATATATATATATATATATATATATATATATATATATATATATATATATATATAGTAAGTTATAAAATATATATGGCGATTAAGCTGTACTGAATATTCCGCGTTTCATCCACTCTAGGATTCTTCAGGCTTGCGCCTTATAAGCCTGAAGAATCCTAGAGTGGATGAAACGCGAAATATTCAGTGTAGCTTAATCGCCATATATATTTTATAACTTACTAACTAGCTCTCCCTACGTATTGAGCACTGTTGAAGTAAATACTTAAAGTTTACGCATAAATTTATACTTTCGTATCTTAATTTATGTGAGTAACTGAAGTAGTTATATATATATATATATATATATATATATATATATATATATATATATATATATATATATATATATGAAGACAGCACCTGCTGTTGTTCATTTACCTGCAAATAATAACCTCCATTACACTGGACTGCTTCTTTAAATACGGATAGTTATTTTTTTATTTTAATGTAGAACTCTGAATGAATTGTTCGCATGAACTGTTTTCCATATTTATATTCTTATGTTTTTAAGTTTTGTGACTACAACTCATAGAACGTTTAGTTTGATCCTATGCAGCAATCAGCAAATACATAGAAATTCTAAAAATTTTAGCGTGACTGTCTTATTATTTTGCGAACAGTTTTTCCTCTGGAGAGAAGAATTCGCATTCTTTGAAACTCCGCGGATTAAGAAGTACCTGGCTACCAGCTTTGGAGTATTCTGCCGAATAATAAAAACTTTTTGTAAACTTCTACTTTGCAGCTCTGTTGTTGTTGTTGTTCTTCTTCTTCTTCTTCTTCTTCTTTTTCTTCTTCTTCTTCTTATTATTATTATTATTATTATTGTATATTGGCAGCTTTTTATATCCTTAATAGTTTTTGAGATATTTAATGTCCAAATGTGTTCACGACGTGTGAAACACCCTGTACTTTGATGTTATTCAAAAATCCATAAACTGTGACGTATTTGTTAAGACATTCGTCTTGCATAACTAAAACTAATAAGTCTATTCCCTTCTATATTATCCTCATGAGTAATATAGAAGTAATGAAACTTATATTGCCATCTAATCTACATAAGTGTTTAAGATGTGTACGAACACACTATGTAAAGTAGATGGCGAATTTTTCGGGGACATTAAGAAATATTATAAAAGTGATTGAATCAACATTGAACTAGAGGAGTGAAAGAAATACATCAATAACAAAATGAGAAGTGTGAAGGAGGGGGTGTTCATTTAATTACTAATTAGAGCTAATTAGAACAATTTTAAATGATTTTTGAATTACTCAATCCCAAAATTAAGGCATATGTTAGCGTGACTTTTTGTGTGATTAAAGTGTATAGGAAAAACTTTGGGAAATAAACGTTGACTCAGCTTTAGTATAACATTAGATATGTGATTAATCGAGGTAAATGTTATTTCTTCCAAACATTGCTCAATCCCAAAACTAAGGTGTTTTTAGCGCAAATACTGTATGTTAATTGACTCATCTTTAGTATAATCTATCTATATATCTATAAAATTGAAAGTGTCTGTCTGTCTGTCTGTCTGTCTGTCTGTCTGTCTGTCTGTCTGTCTGTCTGTGTATATTTCCCTACACAATAACTCCGTCAACTTTCAGACTCGAAATTTGATATATAAGGTATGGAGATGTGGGAAAATCTTTGTAATCAGTTTTCGGCCAGAAATTTGGCTAGTAAGGGGTCAAAGTTCAACGATTTGACCTTTGAGAACTCTACCAAACTCCTCCGACAATTTTGGGTCTACGCACTTGAAATTTTAGATGTAGGTTCCTTGGACATGGATCTAACTTAATAACTTGATTTGAGTCCAAAATAATAAATGTTAAGTGGTCATAATAGGGGTCAAAGTTTTTTTTAATTGTCCCTCTGCGGTCTCTACCAAATTACTAAAGACAATTTCTGGTCGAAACATTTGAAATTTTACATAAAGGGTATTCAGTGAAAGGGCAAGCTTTTTAATCGGTTTGGGTCGAAAATTTGAGCTACAAATATATAAATCTATGTATGTATGTTTGCATGTCTGCCTAAAACTTCCGACAGAGGCAACGGATTTTCACAAGATCAGTATCGTTTGGAAGCTAGACCCTTCAGGCGACAAATACGGAAGAATTGGCTAAAAGCATTAATTTCTTCACCCTCAACTGGGCATTTTTCTACAGGGAGGAGTTGCTTTTTTCGCCGATATTTTCGAAAGTCATCCCCTCTTTTCGATTGTCTAGCCTTAATTTAAACCTGCGTCACTTCCGGTTTAGCTGTGGTCGTAACAGCAAAGACGTCACCTTTTTCACCCTGTTCTTTTCCTCCTTCGCGGTACGGGTTCGAGCCTGTCTTCTTACAACCACTTTTTTTTTTTTTGCTAAACACACACCTCCAAACACCCGAGAAACACCGGGTACCCATGCTAGTAATAAATAAATACACATATTTCACCATAATATATATATAGGGCCTAGTCAAACTAAAATACACAAAATTCATGTTACTGGACATTTTTATGTATACACTAAGTAACATGAATTCCAGGCATTTTTGCTTTACAAGTCACTACGAGGTTCTGTGCAGCTTAATTGCCATACATGTTTTCATAACTTACTACTTTCCATAATATCCAAAGTTACTACTAATTTAACATTGGCATAAAAGGTCATCGCCGGCTAGCCTTTCTTCCCCCCTTCCTACCCAACACGAGAATAGCAATTTCACAATACCGACGACAACTTTGAAACAGCTATTAAAACACATTATCATTTTTCTTCTCTGTTATATCAGATATCAAGTTCCCGGATTAGCCAACTAAAAATGCTAAATCTGATAGTCTCTATTTGAAACATTTTCCAAATAAAACCCTTAGCCCGGATCAATATATTGGGAAGTTATTATCATTTTAGGCGGTACGCGGTCTGGCTGACGTGCAGTTATCAGCGGTTGCGAGAAAAAAATGAACGTTATCATTACATCCATTAACATACCGCTAAACACTACTTGTCTCTCAAGCACCGCTAGATATTATTAGCCCCTCAAACATCGCCAGATACTAATTTCCTCAAACAACGCTAGACCATCATTTCCTCACACAACGCTAAACAACACTAGCTTCTCAAATTCCACTAAAGACTATTAGCCTCAAGCAACGGTAAACACTATTAGCCTCAATGCTAGACACTACTAGTCTCTCAAACAACGCTAAACACAATAGTCTCTCAAACACCACTAGACATTATTAGCCCCTCAAACACCGCTAGACACTACTTTCCTCAAACAACGCTAAACACTACTAGTCTCTCAAACATCGCTAGACACTACTATCCTCTACAACATCGCTAGACACTACTAGTCTCGCAAACAACGCTAGACTTTACTAGCTTCTCAAAAACTGCTAGATTTTACTAGCTTCTCAAACGCAAAAAAACTTCAGCCGAATCGTAATTTTCCATTTTACGACGACAATTAGAAAAAGGTTTGACTCGAATCACCTTTCAATCTTTCCATTTCTCGACGCTTTCAATTGTCAAAGTTCGACGCGAATCGTTTATTTCCATTTCTCGACGCTTTCAGTTTTCAATGGTAGCTTGTAATTTAAAAGAAAAAAACAACGTGGGGAGGAATCTTCCCTCAACGTTCGTACCGCTTTCTCTGGTCCGATCTACTCAATTCGCTTGGCCTTTTGGTCAAGATCAAAGTGTAGTATCTGTTCTTCAGATGCTGCAAGCTATGACTAGCTATGACTAGCAAAGACCAGATGTGGGGGCAACCCCACATGCCTGACCTTTAACCAGCTCCCATTTCCCACCTCTCGGGAGCTGGTCCCCTTTTCCCCTTCCCCCTCCCTTCACTCCTCACATTAAAAATCGGCCTTGTGCCTAATTTGCTCGGTGGGGGAGCAAATAAATACCATCTGTTCTTCAGATGCTGCAAGCTATGACTAGCTATGACTAGCAAAGACCAGATGTGGGGGCAACCCCACATGCCTGACCTTTAACCGGCTCCCATTTCCCACCTCTCGGGAGCTGGTCCCCTTTTTCCCTTCCCCCTCCCTTCACTCCTCACATTAAAAATTGGCCTTGTGCCTAATTTGCTCGGTGGGGGAGCAAATAAATACCATCTGTTCTTCAGATGCTGCACTTCCATTTCTTGTTCTCTTTTGGTGGAGGAGAAATCCTTCACGACTGAGACAATTTTTATTTTTGTACCTTTTCTCCACGTTAAAAAACGACCCTGGTGTCTAACTCTGTCCCGTGGGGAGGCATTGTAAATAGGTACTCAATTCGGTTTCAAGAACTCGATTCCCCCGCCTTCTCGACTTTAGTCTTTTTATATCGGTGGAGGGGGGGCATCATTGATATGCAGCTCAATGCATATCACACCACAATGAAGATTGTAACGTCCTCATATTACGTATCTTAAGCGCTGCTAAAATTTGGATTTTTCTAATTAGACCTATTCTTATCAGTCTAACGAGCTGGACCCGTCATGCACTGATATTGCGCAGGGAAACCGAAAAACACAATAAATTCAGGTTTCCACTTGTAACTTGTAACATGTAACCTTCATAGAAATAATTTTACTCGATTGTTTACGTAAGTATAAAATTTAATTGTAATATTATGTAGTAAATTTATAAATGATGTTTAAACGTTACTATTATTTTAAACTAAGAAAGAGTATGCTGCCGTGACTTACTTACGTAGAGGTAAGAATATGTAAATTAGATGGTGAAACTGAAAAAAGAGACATTTTTTAATACTCGCAAAGACATTAAGAAATTTTAGAGTGAAGGGAGTCGGCGATAGAAATATATAGCTTACTTAGATATGGCTGACGCGTTCAGAACGATTCTTTGATTTGGAGTAGATTTTTTTGATCGGGGGTATTCAATTTGGGGGGGGGAGGTAAAAACAAATAACTTTGTTTTTCATTGCGCGTGTCTCGATCTAATGTGTTCAATCACGCACCGTTAATATTCTTGTTGATTGTATGAAAAAACATGAATAAATTTATCTACAATAAATTATTCGTATATGTGCGATATCAGGTGATTTCAAGAAAATAAAATTCCGACTAAACTTTGCATAAGTTGAGAGATGAATTAAACGGAAGAGTAAAATGTTAAAAAGTTTTTATCTGCTTACATTTGAACCGTTGATTCATATATATATAAACTGTAGAATTTCCGGTTCCGGCTGCACGATAATTTTTTAACGTTCCTTTTGGTTCCTTTCTTCCTGAAAAAGAGATGATATTCTCGAAATATCGATGACTTTTACCATTCCGGTTATTTCAAACAGTAAGTCTATTTTACTGCTATGTATCTGTCTCAAATTTCTGTTAAATCGTGTTGTCTTAGAAACCTGTCTGAGTTTCTGGTAAAGCACTATGATTTTTCTGAATCTACAATTCGCAAAGAAGCCAAGACATCGTTGATGACCGTCTACCGGATGTATTTCTCGGCATTAGTCATCTATAATAATTCTTCTACACGAGAAAATGCTTATATGTAAAGTCATTTTAAAGCTCTTGTTTTATATGAATTACGAAATCACATATTCTGTGAAACCTTACATATTAATATGGTACAAGAAGGAAAAGGTAGAAACTTTATTAAAAGTTAGTGCCCTCAATGATGCTGGATTAAACAGAGCTACGGGGGAAAAGATAACGGAATACCAAGGTCTTATGTACGACATGAAAAGGAACTGGAATTTTAGGAAGATTTCTATAGCTTCAGTAATTATAGGAGCAACTGGTCTCGTGAAAAAGAATTTTGATAACTACCTGGCAAATATACCCGGTAAACCAAGTGCAGAAGAGATTCGAGCAATTGCACTTAAAAGCATGATTAGAGTCTTTAAAAGAGTTCTTGGTTTGAATGTATGAGATGGCGAGTGAATGTTTGGTGAACGGTGGGATGCCCCATCTCTAGCTTGAACATAATAATTAAAAATTTGAAAGAAAAAAAATTAAAAACAGTAAACCCAAACAATTATGATATGCGTGATGAGAATCGTAATGGTTATCAACTCACAACGTGAACTTGCTGAACTAGATTCTTCTCTTTAAAAATGGGGAGGAAATAACAGTTAATATGCGTGAACAATTAATTTTCTTACCTTTTTATTCAAATCAAATTTCTTGATGGAACTCATTTCTAATGAGTACAAGTTTTTGAAATACTTAAAAGTATTCTTCTTGTAAGACGCTTATCGATTAAGTGTTCCATGTGTTAGTGTAAATTTGGGTGTATTACGTGCACGTTTAAAACGATTGCTGCACGTCCATCACATCTGTGTAGAAGCAGATTCCCACTAAAGTCCCCTCTGTTATAAGGGCGATAACAACGTGATAGTTACATCGTCTGTAATTCTGGTCCCTAGCTGTGCTACACATGGCGAACAAGTCTGATAATTGTAGTAGTTTGTAGTTTGTGTTATTCCGTTGGTTATTGACACAGTTGAGCTGGAACTTCACTGCACCTAGGTTGTCTACTTAATACAGAGGTCCAGTCCACTAGACGATTGAGATTTGGATTAAGGTAGCCTGGTGTTGGTGGCTGGTCAGGTATCTTTTCCAGCCAGATGTTCGGTTGCTTCTTGAAAGTGTCGAGGGTACACTTTCCTAATATTTCTTTTTACGGCTGGAATACAGTTGAATGATTTTGTACCACTGTAGGTGAAGCTGTGGTGGATGAGAAACTTGATCCTCTGTGTAGTACCAGGTGTGGTTTTTATATAGCAGAGCCTTCTTCGCCGCTGGTGGGTTCTTTCTACTAGTGTTATGTTTGGGACTCTTCCTTCCAAGATTTTCCATGTGTAGATGATTATATCGTTCTATTTGGCGTTGTAGTGAATACAGTTGCAGCTCCCTCAGCCTCTCCCAGTAATTCATTTGGTCTACTCCACATATTTTATTGATGGTGAATGTTCTCTGGGGTGCTTCTATTTTGCAGATTTCTGTTACATTTTGTGGAAACCACAGCTGACAGCAGTATTCCAGCCTTGGGATGACAAAGGATTTCCATAGTGTGAGCATGCACTTCTTCATATTCCTGAAGGTTCTCAGTATCCATTCTATTAGTTGTCTTGCGGCCGCTTAATATGCTCAATACGAAGTTGGCATCTTTGCTCATATGAACCCCCTAGGTCCTTCACTACTTCCTTTAAAGTAGTATTAGGGATGCAACCTGGATAACAGAGCTCTGGTGAAAATCCAATAGGGATCGGTCGTCCTCTGGTTGTCTTAGTCTGTGTGTAGCAAAAAAAAATGTCTCAGACGCGGAACCGCAAATCAACGGAGTGCAAATGTCAACGTTGCTTCTGCATCATTATTTGATATGTTCTGGGACGAATCTCTCCCGACTTTGTATGCAACTGCTCGGCCTATTTATTCTCGGTGTCTATGATAAAAAACTGCAATTGCAAGTTTTGTTGGTGGTTGTGACCAACGAGGAGGAATTTGTGAAGACTAGACAACCCTGAAGCACAATCTTTGTGAGCTGCGTACAGAATTCTGAATTGTTTAAGAAAAAAAAAAGTTTGACTCAGATTCCGGTTTCAAATTCACTTGATGGCGTTTAGGACACAGTGAGAATCAGAAATTGTTGAAGTATTTATTAAGGGGGGGGGTGTAAGACACCAAAATAAAACTAGCATTTTTTGTAGTAAGGCGGATATTCCTGTAAATATTTAAAAACATAAGAACGAAGTTATTAATTTTATTTTAATAATGAAAATAGAAAATGAAGAATAAAATTAAGAGAAATAAAAGAAAAATTTTTAGAATAAAAAAAAGAAATTTTCTTTAAATACTTTATTAAGTTTCATTAGAAAAATTGTTTTAAGTTCAGTCAGTATATCTTTGGGCATGCCGCTGTATCTTGTCTCCGAATTGTTGAAATGATTATTAGAGTTTCTTTTAATTTAAAAACGCTGGGCTAATGAACAGTTAAAACGTCTTTTTAGTAGACGCTATAATTAAAATTTAAAATCCACGGGAGACAACTGCTATTTTTTGAAAAATGAGATAAATTTTTTTTAAATTTGGTATTTAATATATTTGTAATTATTTTAGGGATAAATTATTTATTTTGATGGTAATACTTAACATAGTAAAAATATTATGATTTTAATAATAGTGATGATAATAATATTGATAATAATAATAATAATAATAATAATAATAATAATAATAATAATAAAAGCAAAATATGAAAAAATAATAATACTTATTTAATTACTACTACTAATATTATTAATAATTGTAAACGATAATGATCAGATTAATAATCAGATTAATAATATTTATTTAAGGGGGTTTAAATCTGTCAAACTTCATCCAACGTCTATGTATGCATCCTGAAAATATTTCATCTTTTCAGTTTAAACATGTTGATTTATTGTCATTGAATTTTAACATAGCCAGAGCTTAAAATCACACAAAGGGTGCAGAATTTGTCACCGGGTTTATATGGTTTAAAAGAGCTTAATATTTTCCATTTTATGTTAAAGGGGGTATTCATATCTTTCAGATGCCAAATATATTTTACTAATGCTGCTTGGATTTTTAAAGATATTTTTTGAAAGAGTGTTTAGGTGTGGAGATTCTGTGTTTTATAGGTATAGAAGTAGATCCAAAGTATATCGTATTTTATTTGATAGAGTTGTAATAGTTGCTTTCAGTTTGATTAATCGTAGTATTGCTATGCAAGACGTTTAGTTGTACTAAATTATTTGATGGGTTGATGGGACTGTTGTTATTCATTGATTGTGTGTTGGTGTTAGTCTGTGTCAAAGGATTTATATGGTTGCTATTATTAGAATTTACATTTGGGACTTTTGTTACTGTGCAGCTGTAAATTACGCTTTTACCTTAACAGGTACCTTGTAAAGGACATGTGTTTTTGTCTCTACAGTTACAGCTTGCCATAGTTTGTATATTTGTATTTTGTATTTTCTTAATTTTTTATTGTTGTTATTAATTATTTTTTATCTAAATTTGGCATTGTTGAATAAGATATTTTGATAATATTTTTGTTAAATATTTTACTGTATTTATGGGGGGGGCTTTAAAGCTATTTTGTAATATTTTGAAAAATTGTCTGACTATGTTTG